>NW_026871497.1:0-124736 GCF_028564815.1 Eubalaena glacialis
TATGAAGTGCCTATAAGGTCCATTTTTTAGAGTTGTTGTTATGGGAAACAGAAGACGGCAGGATTTCTACTGTCCCTGTCTGGTTACTGACACAACCTTAGATGTAGGGCAAGTCCTGTTCCTGTGTTTTAAATTAAAGTGGAATGTGCCTGACCAAACATGTAAGGGCTTCTGTCCCATTCCTTCTTCCCCCTTACCCTTCATCCCCCGAACAAATACAAACCCCTGCAAAATCACCTGTTGAGGGTGCTGTCTTGCAGAGTGGGATGACCCTAATGAAGAAGTCTGGAGGTCGGAACCCAAACACCAGGATATGTTGAGAGCAGGTGATTTTCCAAATGTCATCCGGCCCAGAGAGTCCAGCATCCTTTGGGTGTCAGAGGATTGGTTTAGTAGTATGAGGGCGCACTTAGATCTGGAGATTGTGATCCCATGCAGAGGGGACCAGGTATTACAGGTTCAAGAGGGGCGAATTAGCTGGCATATACTCCCGAGGTCCTCAGGCCCACAACCGCCCAGCCTTGGGACCAAATTGGGTCTGTGTCCAGGGATGTGACACTAGCACGTTCACTGTGACTAAACAAATTTAGTGATCATTTTTCTTTTCTGTAATTTAATTTTAAATTTGTAATGGAGTATAGTTGATTTACCATGTTGTGTTCGTTTTTGATATACACCAACATGATTCATTTATACAGAGATGACTATATATTCTTTTTAGAATTATTTTCCCATTGAGGTTACTAAAGGGTGTTGAGAAGAGTTCCAAGTGCTCTACAGCAGGTCCATGCTGATTACAAGTTTTCTCTCTGTAAATATGTATATACTAACTCCAACCTCATGATTTATGCCTCCAACACACCTTTCCAGTTTGGTAACCATAAGTTTGTGTTCTAAGTCTGGGACTCTGTTTCTGTGTTGTAGGATAGTACCTTTGTATCAATTTTTAGATTCCACCAATAAGTAATATCATATGATAGTTATCATTGTCTGATTTATTACACTTAATATGAATGTATAAAGGTCCTTCCAAGTGGCTGCAAATGGCCTTATTTCATTCATTTCATGGCTGAGTAATATTCCGTGGTACATATGCACCATAATTTCTTTATCCAGTTTTCCTTCCAAGGACTTTTAGGTAGCTTCCAAGTAGAGGCTCTTGTAAACAGGGCTGCATAAAGGTTGGAGTGCCTGGGTTCTGTCAGTGTATGTTTTTTCCAAGATACAGGCCCAGGAGTGGAAGCGCCATATGCTCTGAAGCTCTGTTTTTTAGATTTTTAAGGAATCACCATCCACTTCTCCAGAGTGGCTGTTAGCAATTTACATTCCCACCGTCAGCTTGTCAGGGTTCCCTTTTCTCCACGCCCTGTCCTGCATTTCAGGTTTTACACTTTGTGAGGTTGGCCATTCTGACTGGTGCGAAGTGATACCTCTTTGTAGTACTGATTTGCATTGCCTGCTTGTTTTGTTGGCCAAAAAGCGAGTAAGGGTTTTTCCTGAATATATTAAGGAATAACGCATACGACCTTTTTGGCCAACTGCATCATTGGCGATGTTCAGCAGCTTTGCATGTGCTTTAATGGCGAGTGCAAACTACCTCTTGAAATCCCTTTCCTGCAATTCTGCCTTGCTTACAAGTCCTTTAGGAATACTTGGCTGAAAAAATGACTCCATTAGAGGTGTCAATTACAACCCTGCATGTCTGTGAATTGCAGTGCCCCTGAGCACCGGTTTTCACCTTGTTGTTTAGGGAAGCAGCCACAAAGGGGCAGGATTTCTACAGCCCCATTCCGGTTACTGGGGCACCTGAAGGATAGGGAAATTCTTCTTCCAGATTGGGAAACTAGAGTGGCATATGCCTGTCCAAACATCTAGGGCTTGTGTCTCATTCCATCCCCCCATTCCCCTTCTTCACCCGGAAAATTCCAAGCTGTGCAAAACTGGCTGTTGAATGTGCTGCCTTCCCAAAGTGGGGAGACTCTAAGGAAAGGAGTTGGAGGGGGGACCCGAATACCAGGAGACTTGGAGATGAGGTGACTTTTCCAAACTCTTCCCGATCAGAAGGTGTACCATCCTCTGGATGTGCCATGCATGTTTTAGCTGTAGGAAGGGTCCCCTGCACCTGGAGATATGGGACCCATGGAATGGGGGCCAGGCAGTATTACTCTAAAAGGGCTGCATTTGCTGTCCCATGCTCACCAAGCCTCTCAGACCGAAGAGTGTAGAGCCTTAGGTCCCATCCAGCTGTGTATCTAGATGTGGTCAGTCCAGGTTGCATCACAGCCCCTGAACAAATTTTGTAAGAATTTCTCTCTCTCTCACTGTCTTTTTTTTTGTTCTTGTTATTTAATTTTATAATGGGGTATAGCTGATTTTCAATATTGTGTTTCTTGCTGCTCTACATCTATTCAGTTGACTCACTTAAAGAGAGACATCAATAAATTCTTTTACAGATTCTTACCAGTCTTATATATTCTTTTCCAGTGACAACAGTATGCTGAGTCCAGCTCTTTGAGCTATACAGTAGGTCCGGTCGAATACCTATTTTGTTTATGGAACTGTATCTATGCTAATTTCAACCTACTGGTTTATGCATCACCCCACCCCACCTTTCTCCTTTAGCAGACATAAGTATGTTTTCTAAATGTGTGACTCTGTTTCTGTTTTGTAACTGAGTTCATGTGTAGCCATTTTTAGATACTATCTATAAGTGATACCTTATGATAAGTCTCTTTTTATGTCTGACTTATGTCACTTAGAATGATCGTACCTCAGTCTCCACGAGTTGCTGCAACTGGCCTTATTTCATTGATTTAATTGCTGAGTAATATTCCATTGTACATAAGTACCACATCTTCTTTATCCATTTTTTCCTTCCAAGGACATGTAAGTTGTACACAAATTCAGGCATTTCTAAACAGAGCAGCACTAAACGTAGGTGTGCCTGTGACCAGTCGATTTTTGGTTTTCCCAAGATATACGCCCAAGAGTGGAAGTGATGTATGCTCTGTAGCTCTGTATTTTAGATGTTTTAGGAAACACCATACACTTTTCCAGAGTGGCCGTTGGCTATTAACATCCCCGCTATCAGCGGAACAAGGCACTCATTTCTCCTTGGCCTGTCCTGCATTTCTGGTTTTTACACTTTTCCAGGATGGCCTTTTGACGAATGCGAAGTGAGGCTTCTTTGTAGTTCTGATTAGCATTGCCCGCTTGTTTGGATAGCCAAAAAGGGCGTATGCGATTTTTCTGAATATATTTATTTTTATAATGAGGTTGAGCTGATTTTCACTGCTGCGTTTATGCCGCTTTACACCCACTTGATTCACTTACAGAGAGATATCAATAAATATTTTTAAGATTATTACTACTCAGATATACTCTTCTCCGGTGAATAGGATGTGTTGAGTATAGTTCATTGAGCAATGAGTAGATCTTCACTATTACATATTTGGTTTATGGAACGGTATCTGAGCTAATTTCATGCCCTTGTTTTATGAATCACCCACCTCACCATTACACTTAAGGAGCCATAAGTGTGCTTTCTAAATGTGTGGCTCTGTTCTGTTTTGTAATTCAGTTCATATGTAGCGATTTTTCATTCCCTCTAAAACTCGTATCTTATGATAAATTTCTTTTTCTGTGTGACTCATTTCACTTAGAACCATCGTACCTAAATCCACTCATTATGCTGCTACAAGCCTTATGACATAGATTTTATGGCGGAGGGATATTCCATTGTACATAGTACCACAACTTCTTTATCCATTTCTCTCTTTCCTGGGATATTAAAGGTGTCCCTAAGTCGAGGTTCTTGGAAACAGAGCAGCCCTAAACTTTGGGGTGCCTGGGTCTTGTTGATTTTTAGTTTTTCCAATTTATACGTCCCTGAGTGGAAGTGCCCTATGCTCTCTAGCTGTGTTTTTTAGATGTTTCAGGACACACCATACACTTCTCCAGAGTGGCTGTTGGCAATTTACATCCCGCCCATCAGCATAACAAGGCTCCCTTTTCTCCAAGGACTGTCCTGCATTTCTGGTTTTTACACATTTTTCAGCATGGCCCTTTTGACCTATGTGAAGTGAGACTTCTTTGTAGTGCTGATTTGCATTTCCGGCTTGCTTGGTTGGCCAAAAAGGGCGTATACGTTTTTTCCTGAATATATTCAGGAAAAAACGCATACGCCCTTTTTGGCCAAGGGCATCATTGTCAACGTTTTGCCGCTTTTCATGTGCTTTCAAGGCGAGTCGAATCTACCTCCTGAAATCTGTTTCCTGCAATTCTGCCTTGCTTTCAAGTCCTCTTCTTTACCTTCCCTCAATATATTTGTGGACAAGAGTTATCATTTATAACTCTGCAGGTTTGTGAATTGCAGTGCCCCTGAGCTCCATTTGTCAACTCGCTTTTTTGGGAGCTGGCCGCAAAAGCGCAGGATTGCTTCAGGCCGTATTCTGGTTCCAGTGGGCAGGCTGAGCCTGTGGTTTATTCTTCTTCCTGATGGGGTAATAAAGTGACCTGTGCCTGTCCCAACACCTAGAGCTAGTCTCTCATTGGTTCCCCCTCTTCCCGTTCATCCTCAGGCCAAATTGCAACCTGTACGAAAAAGGAGTTTAAAGGTGCTGATTCTCCAAGTAGGGAGATTGTTAGTCAAGCGGCTGGAATGGCAAAACCGAGCACAAGGAGAGGAGAAATGAGGTGCGTTTTAGAAACCTTTCCGGATCAAACGGTGTACCATCTTCTGGGTTTCCCATGCATGTTTTCAATGTAGGAAGATGCCCTTGAACCTGGAGATTTGGGACCCATGGCATGAGTACCACGCAGTATTACTTTAAAGGGTCTGGGTTTGCTCATGCAACCTCACCAATCCTCTCAGCCCCAAGAGTGACCAGCCTTATGTCTCATCCAGCTGTGGGTCTAGATATGGTCAATCCATGTTGCATCAGAGCCCCTGAACCGATTTTGTAAGAATTTCTCTCTCTTTCACTGTCTTTGTTTTATGGGTTTTATTAAAGTAATTTATTTTTATAATGGGGTTTAGCTGCTTTTCACTGCTGTGTTTATGCCGCTTTACACCCTTTTGATTCACTTTCAGACAGATATCAATACATAGGTTTTAAGACTCTTACTAGTCAGATATATTCTTGGGCGGTGAAGAGGGGGTGTTGAGTCCAGTTCACTGAGCAGGGAGTAGATCTTTTCTATTACATATTTGGCTTCTGGAACGGTATCTGAGCTAATTTCAAACCTATGTTTTATGCATCACCCTAGCTCACCTTTCCCATTAAGCAGCCATAGTGTGGTTTCTAAATGTGTGACTCTGTTCTGTTTTGTAATTCAGTTCAGGTGTAGCGATGTTTACATTCCCTCTATAAGTGATATCTTAGGATAAGTGTCTTTTTCTGTGTGACTTACTTCACTTAGAGTCATCGTACCTAAATCCACTCATCATGCTGCTACTAGCCTTATGACATTGATTTCATGGCTGAGTGATATTCCATTTTGCATAAGTACCACAACTTCTTTATCCACTTTTCTCTTTCCTGGGATATTTAAGGTGTACCGAAATGGAGGTTCTTGGAAACAGAGCAGCCCTAAACTTTGGGGTGCCTGTGTCTTGTTGATTTTTACTTTTCCCGATTTATACGCCCATGAGTGGAAGTGCCCTATGCTCTCTAAGCTGTGTTTATTACATGTTTCAGGACACACCGTACACTTCTCCAGAGTGGTTGTTGGCAATTGACATCCCGCCCATCAGCGTAGCAAGGCTCCCATGTCTCCATGGCCTTTCCTGCATTTCTGGTTTTTACACTTTCTTCAGCATGGCCCTGTTGACCGATGGCAAGCGAGACTTCTTTGTAGCGCTGATTTGCCTTTCCGGCTTGCTTGGTTGGCCAAAAAGGGCGTATGCGTTTTTTCCTGAATATATTGAGGAAAAAACGCATACGCCCTTTTTGGCCAAGGGCAGCATTGTCAACGTTTTGCCCCTTTTCATGTGCTTTCAAGGCGAGTCGAATCTACCTCCTGAAATCTGTTTCCTGCAATTCTGCCTTGCTTTCAAATCCTCTTCGTTGCCTTCCCTCAATATATTGTGGACGAGAGTTATCATGTATAACTCTGCAGGTTTGTGAATTGCAGTGCCCCTGAGCTCCATTTGTCAACTCGCTTTTTTGGGAGCTGGCCGCAAAAGCACAGGATTTCTTCAGGCCCTATTCTGGTTCCGGGGGGCAGGCTGAGCCTGTGGTTCATTCTTATTCCTGATGGGAAAATAGAGAGACCTATGCCTGTCCCAACACCTAGAGCTAGTGTCTCATTGGTTCCCCCTCTTCCCGTTCATCTTCAGGACAAATTGCGACCTGTACGAAACAGGAGGTTAACGGTGCTGATTCTCCAAGTAGGGAGATTGTTAGTAAAGCGGCTGGAATGGCGAACCCGAGAACAAGGAGAGGATAAATGACGTGCATTTTAGAAACCTTTCCCGATAACACGGTGTACCATCTTCTGGGTTTCCCATGCATGTTTTCGATGTAGGAAGATGCCCTTGAACCTGTAGATTTGGGACCCATGGCATGGGTACCACGCAGTGTTACTTTAAAGGGTCTGCGTTTGCTCACCCAACCTCACCAATCCTCTCAGCCCCATGAGTGTCCAGCCTCATGTCTCATCCAGCTGTGGGTCTAGATATGGTCAATCCAGGTTGCATCAGAGCCCCTGAACGGATTTTTTAAGAATTTCTCTCTCTTTCACTGTCTTTGTTCTATGGGTTTTTTTTAAAGTAATGTATTTTTATAATGGGGTTTAGCTGCTTTTCACTGCTGTGTTTATGCCGCTTTACACCCTCTTGATGCACTTCCAGAGAGAGATCAATACATAGGTTTTAAGACTCTTACTAGTCAGATATATTCTTGGGCGGTGAATAGGGGCTGTTGAGTCCAGTTCACTGAGCAGGGAGTAGGTCTTGTCTATTACACATTAGGCTTGTGGAACGGTATCTGAGCTAATTTCAAACCCTTGTTTTATGCATCACCCCACCTCACCTTTCCCGTTAAGCAGCCATAGTGTGATTTCTAAATGTGTGACTCTGTTCTGTTTTGTAATTCCGTTCAAGTGTAGCGATTTTGACATTCCCTGTATAAGTGATATCTTAGGATAAGTGTCTTTTTCTCTGTGACTTATTTCACTGAGAGTCATCGTACCTAAATCCACTCATCCTGCTGCTACTAGCCTTATGACATTGATTTCATGGCTGAGTGATATTCCATTGTGCCTAAGTACCACAACTTCTTTATCCATTTTTCGCTTTCCTGGGATATTGAAGGTGTAGCGAAGTGGAGGTTCTTGGAAACAGAGCAGCCCTAAACTTTGGGGTGCCTGTGTCTTGTTGATTTTTAGGTTTCCCGATTTATACGCCCATGAGTGGAAGTGCCCTATGCTCTCTAAGCTGTGCTTATTACATGTTTCAGGACACACCGTACACTTCTCCAGAGTGGCTGTTGGCAATTTACAGCCCGCCCATCAGCGTAGCAAGGCTCCAATGTCTCCATGGCCTGTCCTGCATTTCTGGTTTTTACACTTTTTTCAGCATGGCCCTTTTGACCGATGGCAAGCGAGACTTCTTTGTAGCGCTGATTTGCCTTTCCGGCTTGCCTGGTTGGCCAAAAAGGGCGTATGCGTTTTTTCCTGAATATATTCAGGAAAAAACGCATACGCCCTTTTTGGCCAAGGGCATCATTGTCAACGCTTTGCCGCTTTTCATGTGCTTTCAAGGCGAGTCGAGTCTGCCTCCTGAAACCTGTTTCCTGCAATTCTGCCTTGCCTTCAAATCCTCTTCGTTGCCTTCCCTCAATATATTTGTGGACGAGAGTTATCATTTATAACTCTGCAGGTTTGTGAGTTGCAGTGCCCCTGAGCTCCATTTGTCAAGTCGCTTTTTTGGGAGCTGGCCGCCAAAGCGCAGGATTGCTTCAGGCCGTATTCTGGTTCCGGGGGGCAGGCTGAGCCTGTGGCTCATTCTTCTTCCTGATGGGAAAATAGAGTGACCTGTGCCTGTCCCAACACCTAGCGCTAGTCTCTCATTGGTTCCCCGTATTCCCGTTCATCCTCAGGCCACATTGCGACCTGTCCGAAACAGGAGGTTAAAGGTGCTGATTCTCCAAGTAGGGAGATTGTTAGTAGAGCGGCTGGAATGGCGAACCCGAGCACAAGGAGAGGAGAAATGAGGTGCGTTGGAGAAACCTTTCCCGATCACACGGTGTACCATCTTCTGGGTTTCCCACGCATGTTTTCGATGTAGGAAGATGCCCTTGAACCTGGAGATTTGGGACCCACGGCATGGGTACCACGCAGTAGGACTTTAAAGGGTCTGCGTTTGCTCACCCAAGCTCACCAATCCTCTCAGCCCCAAGAGTGTCCAGCCTCATATCTCATCCAGCTGTGGGTCTAGATATGGTCAGTCCAGCTTGCATCAGAGCCCCTGAACGGATTTTGTAAGAATTTCTCTCTCTTTCACTGTCTTTGTTTTATGGGGTTTTTTTTTAAGTAATCTATTTTTATAATGGGGTTTAGCTGCTTTTCACTGCTGTGTTTATGCCGCTTTACACCCTCTTGATTCACTTCCAGAGAGAGATCAATACATAGGTTTTAAGACTCTTACTAGTCAGATATATTCTTGGGCGGTGAATAGGGGCTGTTGAGTCCAGTTCACTGAGAAGCGAGTAGGTCTTGTCTATTACATATTTGGCTTGTGGAACGGTATCTGAGCTAATTTCAAACCCTTGTTTTATGCATCACCCCACCTCACCTTTCCCGTTAAGCAGCCATAGTGTGTTTTCTAAATGTGTAACTCTGTTCTGTTTTGTAATTCAGTTCAAGTGTAGCAATTTTGACATTCCCTCTATAAGTGATATCTTAAGATAAGTGTCTTTTTCTCTGTGACTTATTTCACTGAGAGTCATCGTACCTAAATCCACTCATCCTGCTGCTACTAGCCTTATGACATTGATTTCATGGCTGAGTGATATTCCATTGTGCCTAAGTACCACAACTTCTTTATCCATTTTTCGCTTTCCTGGGATATTGAAGGTGTAGCGAAGTGGAGGTTCTTGGAAACAGAGCAGCCCTAAACTTTGGGGTGCCTGTGTCTTGTTGATTTTTAGTTTTCCCGATTTATACGCCCATGAGTGGAAGTGCCCTATGCTCTCTAAGCTGTGCTTATTACATGTTTCAGGACACACCGTACACTTCTCCAGAGTGGCTGTTGGCAATTTACAGCCCGCCCATCAGCGTAGCAAGGCTCCCATGTCTCCATGGCCTGTCCTGCATTTCTGGTTTTTACACTTTTTTCAGCATGGCCCTTTTGACCGATGGCAAGCGAGACTTCTTTGTAGCGCTGATTTGCCTTTCCGGCTTGCCTGGTTGGCCAAAAAGGGCGTATGCGTTTTTTCCTGAATATATTCAGGAAAAAACGCATACGCCCTTTTTGGCCAAGGGCATCATTGTCAACGCTTTGCCGCTTTTCATGTGCTTTCAAGGCGAGTCGAGTCTGCCTCCTGAAACCTGTTTCCTGCAATTCTGCCTTGCTTTCAAATCCTCCTCGTTGCCTTCGCTCAATATATTTGTGGACGAGAGTTATCATTTATAACTCTGCAGGTTTGTGAGTTGCAGTGCCCCTGAGCTCCATTTGTCAAGTCGCTTTTTTGGGAGCTGGCCGCCAAAGCGCAGGATTTCTTCAGGCCGTATTCTGGTTCCGGGGGGCAGGCTGAGCCTGTGGCTCATTCTTCTTCCTGATGGGAAAATAGAGTAACCTGTACCTGTCCCAACACCTAGCGCTAGTCTCTCATTGGTTCCCCCTCTTCCCGTTCATCCTCAGGCCAAATTGCGACCTGTCCGAAACAGGAGGTTAAAGGTGCTGATTCTCCAAGTAGGGAGATTGTTAGTAGAGCGGCTGGAATGGCGAACCCGAGCACAAGGAGAGAAGAAATGAGGTGCGTTTGAGAAACCTTTCCCGATCACACGGTGTACCATCTTCTGGGTTTCCCACGCATGTTTTCGATGTAGGAAGATGCCCTTGAACCTGGAGATTTGGGACCCACGGCATGGGTACCACGCAGTAGGACTTTAAAGGGTCTGCGTTTGCTCACCCAAGCTCACCAATCCTCTCAGCCCCAAGAGTGTCCAGCCTCATGTCTCATCCAGCTGTGGGTCTAGATATGGTCAATCCAGGTTGCATCAGAGCCCCTGAACGGATTTTGGAAGAATTTCTCTCTCTTTCACTGTTTTTGTTTTATGGGGTTTTTTTTAAGTAATCTATTTTTATAATGGGGTTTAGCTGCTTTTCACTGCTGGGTTTATGCCGCTTTACACCCTCTTGATGCACTTCCAGAGAGAGATCAATACATAGGTTTTAAGACTCTTACTAGTCAGATATATTCTTGGGCGGTGAATAGGGGCTGTTGAGTCCAGTTCACTGAGCAGGGAGTAGGTCTTGTCTATTACACATTAGGCTTGTGGAACGGTATCTGAGCTAATTTCAAACCCTTGTTTTATGCATCACCCCACCTCACCTTTCCCGTTAAGCAGCCATAGTGTGATTTCTAAATGTGTGACTCTGTTCTGTTTTGTAATTCCGTTCAAGTGTAGCGATTTTGACATTCCCTGTATAAGTGATATCTTAGGATAAGTGTCTTTTTCTCTGTGACTTATTTCACTGAGAGTCATCGTACCTAAATCCACTCATCCTGCTGCTACTAGCCTTATGACATTGATTTCATGGCTGAGTGATATTCCATTGTGCCTAAGTACCACAACTTCTTTATCCATTTTTCGCTTTCCTGGGATATTGAAGGTGTAGCGAAGTGGAGGTTCTTGGAAACAGAGCAGCCCTAAACTTTGGGGTGCCTGTGTCTTGTTGATTTTTAGGTTTCCCGATTTATACGCCCATGAGTGGAAGTGCCCTATGCTCTCTAAGCTGTGCTTATTACATGTTTCAGGACACACCGTACACTTCTCCAGAGTGGCTGTTGGCAATTTACAGCCCGCCCATCAGCGTAGCAAGGCTCCCATGTCTCCATGGCCTGTCCTGTATTTCTGGTTTTTACACTTTTTTCAGCATGGCCCTTTTGACCGATGGCAAGCGAGACTTCTTTGTAGCGCTGATTTGCCTTTCCGGCTTGCCTGGTTGGCCAAAAAGTGCGTATGCGTTTTTTCCTGAATATATTCAGGAAAAAAGGCATACGCCCTTTTTGGCCAAGGGCATCATTGTCAACGCTTTGCCGCTTTTCATGTGCTTTCAAGGCGAGTCGAGTCTGCCTCCTGAAACCTGTTTCCTGCAATTCTGCCTTGCTTTCAAATCCTCCTCGTTGCCTTCGCTCAATATATTTGTGGACGAGAGTTATCATTTATAACTCTGCAGGTTTGTGAGTTGCAGTGCCCCTGAGCTCCATTTGTCAAGTCGCTTTTTTGGGAGCTGGCCGCCAAAGCGCAGGATTGCTTCAGGCCGTATTCTGGTTCCGGGGGGCAGGCTGAGCCTGTGGCTCATTCTTCTTCCTGATGGGAAAATAGAGTGACCTGTGCCTGTCCCAACACCTAGCGCTAGTCTCTCATTGGTTCCCCCTCTTCCCGTTCATCCTCAGGCCAAATTGCGACCTGTCCGAAACAGGAGGTTAAAGGTGCTGATTCTCCAAGTAGGGAGATTGTTAGTAGAGCGGCTGGAATGGCGAACCCGAGCACAAGGAGAGGAGAAATGAGGTGCGTTTGAGAAACCTTTCCCGATCACACGGTGTACCATCTTCTGGGTTTCCCACGCATGTTTTCGATGTAGGAAGATGCCCTTGAACCTGGAGATTTGGGACCCACGGCATGGGTACCACGCAGTAGGACTTTAAAGGGTCTGCGTTTGCTCACCCAAGCTCACCAATCCTCTCAGCCCCAAGAGTGTCCAGCCTCATGTCTCATCCAGCTGTGGGTCTAGACATGGTCAATCCAGGTTGCATCAGAGCCCCTGAACGGATTTTGTAAGAATTTCTCTCTCTTTCACTGTCTTTGTTTTATGGGGTTTTTTTTAAGTAATCTATTTTTATAATGGGGTTTAGCTGCTTTTCACTGCTGTGTTTATGCCGCTTTACACCCTCTTGATGCACTTCCAGAGAGAGATCAATACATAGGTTTTAAGACTCTTACTAGTCAGATATATTCTTGGGCGGTGAATAGGGGCTGTTGAGTCCAGTTCACTGAGCAGGGAGTAGGTCTTGTCTATTACACATTAGGCTTGTGGAACGGTATCTGAGCTAATTTCAAACCCTTGTTTTATGCATCACCCCACCTCACCTTTCCCGTTAAGCAGCCATAGTGTGATTTCTAAATGTGTGACTCTGTTCTGTTTTGTAATTCCGTTCAAGTGTAGCGATTTTGACATTCCCTGTATAAGTGATATCTTAGGATAAGTGTCTTTTTCTCTGTGACTTATTTCACTGAGAGTCATCGTACCTAAATCCACTCATCCTGCTGCTACTAGCCTTATGACATTGATTTCATGGCTGAGTGATATTCCATTGTGCCTAAGTACCACAACTTCTTTATACATTTTTCGCTTTCCTGGGATATTGAAGGTGTAGCGAAGTGGAGGTTCTTGGAAACAGAGCAGCCCTAAACTTTGGGGTGCCTGTGTCTTGTTGATTTTTAGGTTTCCCGATTTATACGCCCATGAGTGGAAGTGCCCTATGCTCTCTAAGCTGTGCTTATTACATGTTTCAGGACACACCGTACACTTCTCCAGAGTGGCTGTTGGCAATTTACAGCCCGCCCATCAGCGTAGCAAGGCTCCCATGTCTCCATGGCCTGTCCTGTATTTCTGGTTTTTACACTTTTTTCAGCATGGCCCTTTTGACCGATGGCAAGCGAGACTTCTTTGTAGCGCTGATTTGCCTTTCCGGCTTGCCTGGTTGGCCAAAAAGGGCGTATGCGTTTTTTCCTGAATATATTCAGGAAAAAACGCATACGCCCTTTTTGGCCAAGGGCATCATTGTCAACGCTTTGCCGCTTTTCATGTGCTTTCAAGGCGAGTCGAGTCTGCCTCCTGAAACCTGTTTCCTGCAATTCTGCCTTGCTTTCAAATCCTCCTCGTTGCCTTCGCTCAATATATTTGTGGACGAGAGTTATCATTTATAACTCTGCAGGTTTGTGAGTTGCAGTGCCCCTGAGCTCCATTTGTCAAGTCGCTTTTTTGGGAGCTGGCCGCCAAAGCGCAGGATTTCTTCAGGCCGTATTCTGGTTCCGGGGGGCAGGCTGAGCCTGTGGCTCATTCTTCTTCCTGATGGGAAAATAGAGTAACCTGTACCTGTCCCAACACCTAGCGCTAGTCTCTCATTGGTTCCCCCTCTTCCCGTTCATCCTCAGGCCAAATTGCGACCTGTCCGAAACAGGAGGTTAAAGGTGCTGATTCTCCAAGTAGGGAGATTGTTAGTAGAGCGGCTGGAATGGCGAACCCGAGCACAAGGAGAGAAGAAATGAGGTGCGTTTGAGAAACCTTTCCCGATCACACGGTGTACCATCTTCTGGGTTTCCCACGCATGTTTTCGATGTAGGAAGATGCCCTTGAACCTGGAGATTTGGGACCCACGGCATGGGTACCACGCAGTAGGACTTTAAAGGGTCTGCGTTTGCTCACCCAAGCTCACCAATCCTCTCAGCCCCAAGAGTGTCCAGCCTCATGTCTCATCCAGCTGTGGGTCTAGATATGGTCAATCCAGGTTGCATCAGAGCCCCTGAACGGATTTTGGAAGAATTTCTCTCTCTTTCACTGTTTTTGTTTTATGGGGTTTTTTTTAAGTAATCTATTTTTATAATGGGGTTTAGCTGCTTTTCACTGCTGGGTTTATGCCGCTTTACACCCTCTTGATGCACTTCCAGAGAGAGATCAATACATAGGTTTTAAGACTCTTACTAGTCAGATATATTCTTGGGCGGTGAATAGGGGCTGTTGAGTCCAGTTCACTGAGCAGGGAGTAGGTCTTGTCTATTACACATTAGGCTTGTGGAACGGTATCTGAGCTAATTTCAAACCCTTGTTTTATGCATCACCCCACCTCACCTTTCCCGTTAAGCAGCCATAGTGTGATTTCTAAATGTGTGACTCTGTTCTGTTTTGTAATTCCGTTCAAGTGTAGCGATTTTGACATTCCCTGTATAAGTGATATCTTAGGATAAGTGTCTTTTTCTCTGTGACTTATTTCACTGAGAGTCATCGTACCTAAATCCACTCATCCTGCTGCTACTAGCCTTATGACATTGATTTCATGGCTGAGTGATATTCCATTGTGCCTAAGTACCACAACTTCTTTATCCATTTTTCGCTTTCCTGGGATATTGAAGGTGTAGCGAAGTGGAGGTTCTTGGAAACAGAGCAGCCCTAAACTTTGGGGTGCCTGTGTCTTGTTGATTTTTAGGTTTCCCGATTTATACGCCCATGAGTGGAAGTGCCCTATGCTCTCTAAGCTGTGCTTATTACATGTTTCAGGACACACCGTACACTTCTCCAGAGTGGCTGTTGGCAATTTACAGCCCGCCCATCAGCGTAGCAAGGCTCCCATGTCTCCATGGCCTGTCCTGTATTTCTGGTTTTTACACTTTTTTCAGCATGGCCCTTTTGACCGATGGCAAGCGAGACTTCTTTGTAGCGCTGATTTGCCTTTCCGGCTTGCCTGGTTGGCCAAAAAGTGCGTATGCGTTTTTTCCTGAATATATTCAGGAAAAAAGGCATACGCCCTTTTTGGCCAAGGGCATCATTGTCAACGCTTTGCCGCTTTTCATGTGCTTTCAAGGCGAGTCGAGTCTGCCTCCTGAAACCTGTTTCCTGCAATTCTGCCTTGCTTTCAAATCCTCCTCGTTGCCTTCGCTCAATATATTTGTGGACGAGAGTTATCATTTATAACTCTGCAGGTTTGTGAGTTGCAGTGCCCCTGAGCTCCATTTGTCAAGTCGCTTTTTTGGGAGCTGGCCGCCAAAGCGCAGGATTGCTTCAGGCCGTATTCTGGTTCCGGGGGGCAGGCTGAGCCTGTGGCTCATTCTTCTTCCTGATGGGAAAATAGAGTGACCTGTGCCTGTCCCAACACCTAGCGCTAGTCTCTCATTGGTTCCCCCTCTTCCCGTTCATCCTCAGGCCAAATTGCGACCTGTCCGAAACAGGAGGTTAAAGGTGCTGATTCTCCAAGTAGGGAGATTGTTAGTAGAGCGGCTGGAATGGCGAACCCGAGCACAAGGAGAGGAGAAATGAGGTGCGTTTGAGAAACCTTTCCCGATCACACGGTGTACCATCTTCTGGGTTTCCCACGCATGTTTTCGATGTAGGAAGATGCCCTTGAACCTGGAGATTTGGGACCCACGGCATGGGTACCACGCAGTAGGACTTTAAAGGGTCTGCGTTTGCTCACCCAAGCTCACCAATCCTCTCAGCCCCAAGAGTGTCCAGCCTCATGTCTCATCCAGCTGTGGGTCTAGACATGGTCAATCCAGGTTGCATCAGAGCCCCTGAACGGATTTTGTAAGAATTTCTCTCTCTTTCACTGTCTTTGTTTTATGGGGTTTTTTTTAAGTAATCTATTTTTATAATGGGGTTTAGCTGCTTTTCACTGCTGTGTTTATGCCGCTTTACACCCTCTTGATGCACTTCCAGAGAGAGATCAATACATAGGTTTTAAGACTCTTACTAGTCAGATATATTCTTGGGCGGTGAATAGGGGCTGTTGAGTCCAGTTCACTGAGCAGGGAGTAGGTCTTGTCTATTACACATTAGGCTTGTGGAACGGTATCTGAGCTAATTTCAAACCCTTGTTTTATGCATCACCCCACCTCACCTTTCCCGTTAAGCAGCCATAGTGTGATTTCTAAATGTGTGACTCTGTTCTGTTTTGTAATTCCGTTCAAGTGTAGCGATTTTGACATTCCCTGTATAAGTGATATCTTAGGATAAGTGTCTTTTTCTCTGTGACTTATTTCACTGAGAGTCATCGTACCTAAATCCACTCATCCTGCTGCTACTAGCCTTATGACATTGATTTCATGGCTGAGTGATATTCCATTGTGCCTAAGTACCACAACTTCTTTATACATTTTTCGCTTTCCTGGGATATTGAAGGTGTAGCGAAGTGGAGGTTCTTGGAAACAGAGCAGCCCTAAACTTTGGGGTGCCTGTGTCTTGTTGATTTTTAGGTTTCCCGATTTATACGCCCATGAGTGGAAGTGCCCTATGCTCTCTAAGCTGTGCTTATTACATGTTTCAGGACACACCGTACACTTCTCCAGAGTGGCTGTTGGCAATTTACAGCCCGCCCATCAGCGTAGCAAGGCTCCCATGTCTCCATGGCCTGTCCTGTATTTCTGGTTTTTACACTTTTTTCAGCATGGCCCTTTTGACCGATGGCAAGCGAGACTTCTTTGTAGCGCTGATTTGCCTTTCCGGCTTGCCTGGTTGGCCAAAAAGGGCGTATGCGTTTTTTCCTGAATATATTCAGGAAAAAACGCATACGCCCTTTTTGGCCAAGGGCATCATTGTCAACGCTTTGCCGCTTTTCATGTGCTTTCAAGGCGAGTCGAGTCTGCCTCCTGAAACCTGTTTCCTGCAATTCTGCCTTGCTTTCAAATCCTCCTCGTTGCCTTCCCTCAATATATTTGTGGACGAGAGTTATCATTTATAACTCTGCAGGTTTGTGAGTTGCAGTGCCCCTGAACTCCATTTGTCAACTCGCTTTTTTGGGAGCTGGCCGCCAAAGCGCAGGATTGCTTCAGGCTGTATTTTGGTTCCCCGGGGCAGGCTGAGCCTGTGGCTCATTCTTCTTCCTGATGGGAAAATAGAGTGACCTGTGCCTGTCCCAACACCTAGAGCTAGTCTCTCATTGGTTCCCCCTCTTCCCGTTCATCCTCAGGCCAAATTGCGACCTGTCCGAAACAGGAGGTTAAAGGTGCTGATTCTCCAAGTAGGGAGATTGTTAGTAGAGCGGCTGGAATGGCGAACCCGAGCACAAGGAGAGGAGAAATGAGGTGCGTTTGAGAAACCTTCCCGATCACACGGTGTACCATCTTCTGGGTTTCCCACGCATGTTTTCGATGTAGAAAGATGCCCTTGAACCTGGAGATTTGGGACCCACGGCATGGGTACCACGCAGTAGGACTTTAAAGGGTCTGCGTTTGCTCACCCAAGCTCACCAATCCTCTCAGCCCCAAGAGTGTCCAGCCTCATGTCTCATCCAGCTGTGGGTCTAGATATGGTCAATCCAGGTTGCATCAGAGCCCCTGAACGGATTTTGTAAGAATTTCTCTCTCTTTCACTGTCTTTGTTTTATGGGGTTTTTTTTAAGTAATCTATTTTTATAATGGGGTTTAGCTGCTTTTCACTGCTGTGTTTATGCCGCTTTACACCCTCTTGATGCACTTCCAGAGAGAGATCAATACATAGGTTTTAAGACTCTTACTAGTCAGATATATTCTTGGGCGGTGAATAGGGGCTGTTGAGTCCAGTTCACTGAGCAGGGAGTAGGTCTTGTCTATTACATATTTGGCTTGTGGAACGGTATCTGAGCTAATTTCAAACCCTTGTTTTATGCATCACCCCACCTCACCTTTCCCGTTAAGCAGCCATAGTGTGTTTTCTAAATGTGTGACTCTGTTCTGTTTTGTAATTCCGTTCAAGTGTAGCGATTTTGACATTCCCTCTATAAGTGATATCTTAGGATAAGTGTCTTTTTCTCTGTGACTTATTTCACTGAGAGTCATCGTACCTAAATCCACTCATCCTGCTGCTACTAGCCTTATGACATTGATTTCATGGCTGAGTGATATTCCATTGTGCCTAAGTACCACAACTTCTTTATCCTTTTTTCGCTTTCCTGGGATATTGAAGGTGTAGCGAAGTGGAGGTTCTTGGAAACAGAGCAGCCCTAAACTTTGGGGTGCCTGTGTCTTGTTGATTTTTAGGTTTCCCGATTTATACGCCCATGAGTGGCAGTGTCCTATGCTCTCTAAGCTGTGCTTATTACATGTTTCAGGACACACCGTACACTTCTCCAGAGTGGCTGTTGGCAATTTACAGCCCGCCCATCAGCGTAGCAAGGCTCCCATGTCTCCATGGCCTGTCCTGCATTTCTGGTTTTTACACTTTTTTCAGCATGGCCCTTTTGACCGATGGCAAGCGAGACTTCTTTGTAGCGCTGATTTGCCTTTCCGGCTTGCCTGGTTGGCTAAAAAGGGCGTATGCGTTTTTTCCTGAATATATTCAGGAAAAAACGCATACGCCCTTTTTGGCCAAGGGCATCATTGTCAACGCTTTGCCGCTTTTCATGTGCTTTCAAGGCGAGTCGACTCTGCCTCCTGAAACCTGTTTCCTGCAATTCTGCCTTGCTTTCAAATCCTCTTCGTTGCCTTCCCTCAATATATTTGTGGACGAGAGTTATCATTTATAACTCTGCAGGTTTGTGAGTTGCAGTGCCCCTGAGCTCCATTTGTCAACTCGCTTTTTTGGGAGCTGGCCGCCAAAGCGCAGGATTGCTTCAGGCCGTATTTTGGTTCCCGGGGGCAGGCTGAGCCTGTGGCTCATTCTTCTTCCTGATGGGAAAATAGAGTGACCTGTGCCTGTCCCAACACCTAGAGCTAGTCTCTCATTGGTTCCCCCTCTTCCCGTTCATCCTCAGGCCAAATTGCGACCTGTCCGAAACAGGAGGTTAAAGGTGCTGATTCTCCAAGTAGGGAGATTGTTAGTAGAGCGGCTGGAATGGCGAACCCGAGCACAAGGAGAGGAGAAATGAGGTGCGTTTGAGAAACCTTTCCCGATCACACGGTGTACCATCTTCTGAGTTTCCCACGCATGTTTTCGATGTAGGAAGATGCCCTTGAACCTGGAGATTTGGGACCCACGGCATGGGTACCACGCAGTATGACTTTAAAGGGTCTGCGTTTGCTCACCCAAGCTCACCAATCCTCTCAGCCCCAAGAGTGTCCAGCCTCATGTCTCATCCAGCTGTGGGTCTAGATATGGTCAATCCAGGTTGCATCAGAGCCCCTGAACGGATTTTGTAAGAATTTCTCTCTCTTTCACTGTCTTTGTTTTATGGGGTTTTTTTTAAGTAATCTATTTTTATAATGGGGTTTAGCTGCTTTTCACTGCTGTGTTTATGCCGCTTTACACCCTCTTGATGCACTTCCAGAGAGAGATCAATACATAGGTTTTAAGACTCTTACTAGTCAGATATATTCTTGGGCGGTGAATAGGGGCTGTTGAGTCCAGTTCACTGAGCAGGGAGTAGGTCTTGTCTATTACATATTTGGCTTGTGGAACGGTATCTGAGCTAATTTCAAACCCTTGTTTTATGCATCACCCCACCTCACCTTTCCCGTTACGCAGCCATAGTGTGTTTTCTAAATGTGTGACTCTGTTCTGTTTTGTAATTCCGTTCAACTGTAGCGATTTTGACATTACCTCTATAAGTGATATCTTAGGATAAGTGTATTTTTCTCTGTGACTTATTTCACTGAGAGTCATCGTACCTAAATCCACTCATCCTGCTGCTACTAGCCTTATGACATTGATTTCATGGCTGAGTGATATTCCATTGTGCCTAAGTACCACAACTTCTTTATCCATTTTTCGCTTTCCTGGGATATTGAAGGTGTACCGAAGTGGAGGTTCTTGGAAACAGAGCAGCCCTAAACGTTGGGGTGCCTGTGTCTTGTTGATTTTTAGGTTTCCCGATTTATACGCCCATGAGTGGAAGTGCCCTATGCTCTCTAAGCTGTGCTTATTACATGTTTCAGGACACACCATACACTTCTCCAGAGTGGCTGTTGGCAATTTACAGCCCGCCCATCAGCGTAGCAAGGCTCCCATGTCTCCATGGCCTGTCCTGCATTTCTGGTTATTACACTTTTTTCAGCATGGCCCTTTTGACCGATGGCAAGCGAGACTTCTTCGTATCGCTGATTTGCCTTTCCGGCTTGCCTGGTTGGCCAAAAAGTGCGTATGCGTTTTTTCCTGAATATATTCAGGAAAAAAGGCATACGCCCTTTTTGGCCAAGGGCATCATTGTCAACGCTTTGCCGCTTTTCATGTGCTTTCAAGGCGAGTCGAGTCTGCCTCCTGAAACCTGTTTCCTGCAATTCTGCCTTGCTTTCAAATCCTCCTCGTTGCCTTCGCTCAATATATTTGTGGACGAGAGTTATCATTTATAACTCTGCAGGTTTGTGAGTTGCAGTGCCCCTGAGCTCCATTTGTCAACTCGCTTTTTTGGGAGCTGGCCGCCAAAGCGCAGGATTTCTTCAGGCCGTATTCTGGTTCCGGGGGGCAGGCTGAGCCTGTGGCTCATTCTTCTTCCTGATGGGAAAATAGAGTGACCTGTGCCTGTCCCAACACCTAGCGCTAGTCTCTCATTGGTTCCCCCTCTTCCCGTTCATCCTCAGGCCAAATTGCGACCTGTCCGAAACAGGAGGTTAAAGGTGCTGATTCTCCAAGTAGGGAGATTGTTAGTAGAGCGGCTGGAATGGCGAACCCGAGCACAAGGAGAGGAGAAATGAGGTGCGTTTGAGAAACCTTTCCCGATCACACGGTGTACCATCTTCTGGGTTTCCCACGCATGTTTTCGATGTAGGAAGATGCCCTTGAACCTGGAGATTTGGGACCCACGGCATGGGTACCACGCAGTAGGACTTTAAAGGGTCTGCGTTTGCTCACCCAAGCTCACCAATCCTCTCAGCCCCAAGAGTGTCCAGCCTCATGTCTCATCCAGCTGTGGGTCTAGATATGGTCAATCCAGGTTGCATCAGAGCCCCTGAACGGATTTTGTAAGAATTTCTCTCTCTTTCACTGTCTTTGTTTTCTGGGGTTTTTTTTAAGTAATCTATTTTTATAATGGGGTTTAGCTGCTTTTCACTGCTGTGTTTATGCCGCTTTACACCCTCTTGATGCACTTCCAGAGAGAGATCAATACATAGGTTTTAAGACTCTTACTAGTCAGATATATTCTTGGGCGGTGAATAGGGGCTGTTGAGTCCAGTTCACTGAGCAGGGAGTAGGTCTTGTCTATTACATATTTGGCTTGTGGAACGGTATCTGAGCTAATTTCAAACCCTTGTTTTATGCATCACCCCACCTCACCTTTCCCGTTAAGCAGCCATAGTGTGTTTTCTAAATGTGTGACTCTGTTCTGTTTTGTAATTCCGTTCAAGTGTAGCGATTTTGACATTCCCTCTATAAGTGATATCTTAGGATAAGTGTCTTTTTCTCTGTGACTTATTTCACTGAGAGTCATCGTACCTAAATCCACTCATCCTGCTGCTACTAGCCTTATGACATTGATTTCATGGCTGAGTGATATTCCATTGTGCCTAAGTACCACAACTTCTTTATCCATTTTTCGCTTTCCTGGGATATTGAAGGTGTACCGAAGTGGAGGTTCTTGGAAACAGAGCAGCCCTAAACTTTGGGGTGCCTGTGTCTTGTTGATTTTTAGGTTTCCCGATTTATACGCCCATGAGTGGAAGTGCCCTATGCTCTCTAAGCTGTGCTTATTACATGTTTCAGGACACACCGTACACTTCTCCAGAGTGGCTGCTGGCAATTTACAGCCCGCCCATCAGCGTAGCAAGGCTCCCATGTCTCCATGGCCTGTCCTGCATTTCTGGTTTTTACACGTTTTTTCAGCATGGCCCTTTTGACCGATGGCAAGCGAGACTTCTTTGTAGCGCTGATTTGCCTTTCCGGCTTGCCTGGTTGGCCAAAAAGGGCGTATGCGTTTTTTCCTGAATATATTCAGGAAAAAACGCATACGCCCTTTTTGGCCAAGGGCATCATTGTCAACGCTTTGCCGCTTTTCATGTGCTTTCAAGGCGAGTCGAGTCTGCCTCCTGAAACCTGTTTCCTGCAATTCTGCCTTGCTTTCAAATCCTCCTCGTTGCCTTCGCTCAATATATTTGTGGACGAGAGTTATCATTTATAACTCTGCAGGTTTGTGAGTTGCAGTGCCCCTGAGCTCCATTTGTCAAGTCGCTTTTTTGGGAGCTGGCCGCCAAAGCGCAGGATTGCTTCAGGCCGTATTCTGGTTCCGGGGGGCAGGCTGAGCCTGTGGCTCATTCTTCTTCCTGATGGGAAAATAGAGTGACCTGTGCCTGTCCCAACACCTAGCGCTAGTCTCTCATTGGTTCCCCCTCTTCCCGTTCATCCTCAGGCCAAATTGCGACCTGTCCGAAACAGGAGGTTAAAGGTGCTGATTCTCCAAGTAGGGAGATTGTTAGTAGAGCGGCTGGAACGGCGAACCCGAGCACAAGGAGAGGAGAAATGAGGTGCGTTTGAGAAACCTTTCCCGATCACACGGTGTACCATCTTCTGGGTTTCCCACGCATGTTTTCGATGTAGGAAGATGCCCTTGAACCTGGAGATTTGGGACCCACGGCATGGGTACCACGCAGTAGGACTTTAAAGGGTCTGCGTTTGCTCACCCAAGCTCACCAATCCTCTCAGCCCCAAGAGTGTCCAGCCTCATGTCTCATCCAGCTGTGGGTCTAGATATGGTCAATCCAGGTTGCATCAGAGCCCCTGAACGGATTTTGTAAGAATTTCTCTCTCTTTCACTGTCTTTGTTTTATGGGGTTTTTTTTAAGTAATCTATTTTTATAATGGGGTTTAGCTGCTTTTCACTGCTGTGTTTATGCCGCTTTACACCCTCTTGATGCACTTCCAGAGAGAGATCAATACATAGGTTTTAAGACTCTTACTAGTCAGATATATTCTTGGGCGGTGAATAGGGGCTGTTGAGTCCAGTTCACTGAGCAGGGAGTAGGTCTTGTCTATTACACATTAGGCTTGTGGAACGGTATCTGAGCTAATTTCAAACCCTTGTTTTATGCATCACCCCACCTCACCTTTCCCGTTAAGCAGCCATAGTGTGATTTCTAAATGTGTGACTCTGTTCTGTTTTGTAATTCCGTTCAAGTGTAGCGATTTTGACATTCCCTGTATAAGTGATATCTTAGGATAAGTGTCTTTTTCTCTGTGACTTATTTCACTGAGAGTCATCGTACCTAAATCCACTCATCCTGCTGCTACTAGCCTTATGACATTGATTTCATGGCTGAGTGATATTCCATTGTGCCTAAGTACCACAACTTCTTTATCCATTTTTCGCTTTCCTGGGATATTGAAGGTGTAGCGAAGTGGAGGTTCTTGGAAACAGAGCAGCCCTAAACTTTGGGGTGCCTGTGTCTTGTTGATTTTTAGGTTTCCCGATTTATACGCCCATGAGTGGAAGTGCCCTATGCTCTCTAAGCTGTGCTTATTACATGTTTCAGGACACACCGTACACTTCTCCAGAGTGGCTGTTGGCAATTTACAGCCCGCCCATCAGCGTAGCAAGGCTCCCATGTCTCCATGGCCTGTCCTGCATTTCTGGTTTTTACACTTTTTTCAGCATGGCCCTTTTGACCGATGGCAAGCGAGACTTCTTTGTAGCGCTGATTTGCCTTTCCGGCTTGCCTGGTTGGCCAAAAAGGGCGTATGCGTTTTTTCCTGAATATATTCAGGAAAAAACGCATACGCCCTTTTTGGCCAAGGGCATCATTGTCAACGCTTTGCCGCTTTTCATGTGCTTTCAAGGCGAGTCGAGTCTGCCTCCTGAAACCTGTTTCCTGCAATTCTGCCTTGCCTTCAAATCCTCTTCGTTGCCTTCCCTCAATATATTTGTGGACGAGAGTTATCATTTATAACTCTGCAGGTTTGTGAGTTGCAGTGCCCCTGAGCTCCATTTGTCAAGTCGCTTTTTTGGGAGCTGGCCGCCAAAGCGCAGGATTGCTTCAGGCCGTATTCTGGTTCCGGGGGGCAGGCTGAGCCTGTGGCTCATTCTTCTTCCTGATGGGAAAATAGAGTGACCTGTGCCTGTCCCAACACCTAGCGCTAGTCTCTCATTGGTTCCCCGTATTCCCGTTCATCCTCAGGCCAAATTGCGACCTGTCCGAAACAGGAGGTTAAAGGTGCTGATTCTCCAAGTAGGGAGATTGTTAGTAGAGCGGCTGGAATGGCGAACCCGAGCACAAGGAGAGGAGAAATGAGGTGCGTTGGAGAAACCTTTCCCGATCACACGGTGTACCATCTTCTGGGTTTCCCACGCATGTTTTCGATGTAGGAAGATGCCCTTGAACCTGGAGATTTGGGACCCACGGCATGGGTACCACGCAGTAGGACTTTAAAGGGTCTGCGTTTGCTCACCCAAGCTCACCAATCCTCTCAGCCCCAAGAGTGTCCAGCCTCATATCTCATCCAGCTCTGGGTCTAGATATGGTCAGTCCAGCTTGCATCAGAGCCCCTGAACGGATTTTGTAAGAATTTCTCTCTCTTTCACTGTCTTTGTTTTCTGGGGTTTTTTTTAAGTAATCTATTTTTATAATGGGGTTTAGCTGCTTTTCACTGCTGTGTTTATGCCGCTTTACACCCTCTTGATGCACTTCCAGAGAGAGATCAATACATAGGTTTTAAGACTCTTACTAGTCAGATATATTCTTGGGCGGTGAATAGGGGCTGTTGAGTCCAGTTCACTGAGCAGGGAGTAGGTCTTGTCTATTACATATTTGGCTTGTGGAACGGTATCTGAGCTAATTTCAAACCCTTGTTTTATGCATCACCCCACCTCACCTTTCCCGTTAAGCAGCCATAGTGTGTTTTCTAAATGTGTGACTCTGTTCTGTTTTGTAATTCCGTTCAAGTGTAGCGATTTTGACATTCCCTCTATAAGTGATATCTTAGGATAAGTGTCTTTTTCTCTGTGACTTATTTCACTGAGAGTCATCGTACCTAAATCCACTCATCCTGCTGCTACTAGCCTTATGACATTGATTTCATGGCTGAGTGATATTCCATTGTGCCTAAGTACCACAACTTCTTTATCCATTTTTCGCTTTCCTGGGATATTGAAGGTGTACCGAAGTGGAGGTTCTTGGAAACAGAGCAGCCCTAAACTTTGGGGTGCCTGTGTCTTGTTGATTTTTAGGTTTCCCGATTTATACGCCCATGAGTGGAAGTGCCCTATGCTCTCTAAGCTGTGCTTATTACATGTTTCAGGACACACCGTACACTTCTCCAGAGTGGCTGCTGGCAATTTACAGCCCGCCCATCAGCGTAGCAAGGCTCCCATGTCTCCATGGCCTGTCCTGCATTTCTGGTTTTTACACGTTTTTTCAGCATGGCCCTTTTGACCGATGGCAAGCGAGACTTCTTTGTAGCGCTGATTTGCCTTTCCGGCTTGCCTGGTTGGCCAAAAAGGGCGTATGCGTTTTTTCCTGAATATATTCAGGAAAAAACGCATACGCCCTTTTTGGCCAAGGGCATCATTGTCAACGCTTTGCCGCTTTTCATGTGCTTTCAAGGCGAGTCGAGTCTGCCTCCTGAAACCTGTTTCCTGCAATTCTGCCTTGCTTTCAAATCCTCCTCGTTGCCTTCGCTCAATATATTTGTGGACGAGAGTTATCATTTATAACTCTGCAGGTTTGTGAGTTGCAGTGCCCCTGAGCTCCATTTGTCAAGTCGCTTTTTTGGGAGCTGGCCGCCAAAGCGCAGGATTGCTTCAGGCCGTATTCTGGTTCCGGGGGGCAGGCTGAGCCTGTGGCTCATTCTTCTTCCTGATGGGAAAATAGAGTGACCTGTGCCTGTCCCAACACCTAGCGCTAGTCTCTCATTGGTTCCCCCTCTTCCCGTTCATCCTCAGGCCAAATTGCGACCTGTCCGAAACAGGAGGTTAAAGGTGCTGATTCTCCAAGTAGGGAGATTGTTAGTAGAGCGGCTGGAACGGCGAACCCGAGCACAAGGAGAGGAGAAATGAGGTGCGTTTGAGAAACCTTTCCCGATCACACGGTGTACCATCTTCTGGGTTTCCCACGCATGTTTTCGATGTAGGAAGATGCCCTTGAACCTGGAGATTTGGGACCCACGGCATGGGTACCACGCAGTAGGACTTTAAAGGGTCTGCGTTTGCTCACCCAAGCTCACCAATCCTCTCAGCCCCAAGAGTGTCCAGCCTCATGTCTCATCCAGCTGTGGGTCTAGATATGGTCAATCCAGGTTGCATCAGAGCCCCTGAACGGATTTTGTAAGAATTTCTCTCTCTTTCACTGTCTTTGTTTTATGGGGTTTTTTTTAAGTAATCTATTTTTATAATGGGGTTTAGCTGCTTTTCACTGCTGTGTTTATGCCGCTTTACACCCTCTTGATGCACTTCCAGAGAGAGATCAATACATAGGTTTTAAGACTCTTACTAGTCAGATATATTCTTGGGCGGTGAATAGGGGCTGTTGAGTCCAGTTCACTGAGCAGGGAGTAGGTCTTGTCTATTACACATTAGGCTTGTGGAACGGTATCTGAGCTAATTTCAAACCCTTGTTTTATGCATCACCCCACCTCACCTTTCCCGTTAAGCAGCCATAGTGTGATTTCTAAATGTGTGACTCTGTTCTGTTTTGTAATTCCGTTCAAGTGTAGCGATTTTGACATTCCCTGTATAAGTGATATCTTAGGATAAGTGTCTTTTTCTCTGTGACTTATTTCACTGAGAGTCATCGTACCTAAATCCACTCATCCTGCTGCTACTAGCCTTATGACATTGATTTCATGGCTGAGTGATATTCCATTGTGCCTAAGTACCACAACTTCTTTATCCATTTTTCGCTTTCCTGGGATATTGAAGGTGTAGCGAAGTGGAGGTTCTTGGAAACAGAGCAGCCCTAAACTTTGGGGTGCCTGTGTCTTGTTGATTTTTAGGTTTCCCGATTTATACGCCCATGAGTGGAAGTGCCCTATGCTCTCTAAGCTGTGCTTATTACATGTTTCAGGACACACCGTACACTTCTCCAGAGTGGCTGTTGGCAATTTACAGCCCGCCCATCAGCGTAGCAAGGCTCCCATGTCTCCATGGCCTGTCCTGCATTTCTGGTTTTTACACTTTTTTCAGCATGGCCCTTTTGACCGATGGCAAGCGAGACTTCTTTGTAGCGCTGATTTGCCTTTCCGGCTTGCCTGGTTGGCCAAAAAGGGCGTATGCGTTTTTTCCTGAATATATTCAGGAAAAAACGCATACGCCCTTTTTGGCCAAGGGCATCATTGTCAACGCTTTGCCGCTTTTCATGTGCTTTCAAGGCGAGTCGAGTCTGCCTCCTGAAACCTGTTTCCTGCAATTCTGCCTTGCCTTCAAATCCTCTTCGTTGCCTTCCCTCAATATATTTGTGGACGAGAGTTATCATTTATAACTCTGCAGGTTTGTGAGTTGCAGTGCCCCTGAGCTCCATTTGTCAAGTCGCTTTTTTGGGAGCTGGCCGCCAAAGCGCAGGATTGCTTCAGGCCGTATTCTGGTTCCGGGGGGCAGGCTGAGCCTGTGGCTCATTCTTCTTCCTGATGGGAAAATAGAGTGACCTGTGCCTGTCCCAACACCTAGCGCTAGTCTCTCATTGGTTCCCCGTATTCCCGTTCATCCTCAGGCCAAATTGCGACCTGTCCGAAACAGGAGGTTAAAGGTGCTGATTCTCCAAGTAGGGAGATTGTTAGTAGAGCGGCTGGAATGGCGAACCCGAGCACAAGGAGAGGAGAAATGAGGTGCGTTGGAGAAACCTTTCCCGATCACACGGTGTACCATCTTCTGGGTTTCCCACGCATGTTTTCGATGTAGGAAGATGCCCTTGAACCTGGAGATTTGGGACCCACGGCATGGGTACCACGCAGTAGGACTTTAAAGGGTCTGCGTTTGCTCACCCAAGCTCACCAATCCTCTCAGCCCCAAGAGTGTCCAGCCTCATATCTCATCCAGCTGTGGGTCTAGATATGGTCAGTCCAGCTTGCATCAGAGCCCCTGAACGGATTTTGTAAGAATTTCTCTCTCTTTCACTGTCTTTGTTTTATGGGGTTTTTTTTAAGTAATCTATTTTTATAATGGGGTTTAGCTGCTTTTCACTGCTGTGTTTATGCCGCTTTACACCCTCTTGATTCACTTCCAGAGAGAGATCAATACATAGGTTTTAAGACTCTTACTAGTCAGATATATTCTTGGGCGGTGAATAGGGGCTGTTGAGTCCAGTTCACTGAGAAGCGAGTAGGTCTTGTCTATTACATATTTGGCTTGTGGAACGGTATCTGAGCTAATTTCAAACCCTTGTTTTATGCATCACCCCACCTCACCTTTCCCGTTAAGCAGCCATAGTGTGTTTTCTAAATGTGTAACTCTGTTCTGTTTTGTAATTCAGTTCAAGTGTAGCAATTTTGACATTCCCTCTATAAGTGATATCTTAAGATAAGTGTCTTTTTCTCTGTGACTTATTTCACTGAGAGTCATCGTACCTAAATCCACTCATCCTGCTGCTACTAGCCTTATGACATTGATTTCATGGCTGAGTGATATTCCATTGTGCCTAAGTACCACAACTTCTTTATCCATTTTTCGCTTTCCTGGGATATTGAAGGTGTAGCGAAGTGGAGGTTCTTGGAAACAGAGCAGCCCTAAACTTTGGGGTGCCTGTGTCTTGTTGATTTTTAGGTTTCCCGATTTATACGCCCATGAGTGGAAGTGCCCTATGCTCTCTAAGCTGTGCTTATTACATGTTTCAGGACACACCGTACACTTCTCCAGAGTGGCTGTTGGCAATTTACAGCCCGCCCATCAGCGTAGCAAGGCTCCCATGTCTCCATGGCCTGTCCTGCATTTCTGGTTTTTACACTTTTTTCAGCATGGCCCTTTTGACCGATGGCAAGCGAGACTTCTTTGTAGCGCTGATTTGCCTTTCCGGCTTGCCTGGTTGGCCAAAAAGGGCGTATGCGTTTTTTCCTGAATATATTCAGGAAAAAACGCATACGCCCTTTTTGGCCAAGGGCATCATTGTCAACGCTTTGCCGCTTTTCATGTGCTTTCAAGGCGAGTCGAGTCTGCCTCCTGAAACCTGTTTCCTGCAATTCTGCCTTGCTTTCAAATCCTCCTCGTTGCCTTCGCTCAATATATTTGTGGACGAGAGTTATCATTTATAACTCTGCAGGTTTGTGAGTTGCAGTGCCCCTGAGCTCCATTTGTCAAGTCGCTTTTTTGGGAGCTGGCCGCCAAAGCGCAGGATTTCTTCAGGCCGTATTCTGGTTCCGGGGGGCAGGCTGAGCCTGTGGCTCATTCTTCTTCCTGATGGGAAAATAGAGTAACCTGTACCTGTCCCAACACCTAGCGCTAGTCTCTCATTGGTTCCCCCTCTTCCCGTTCATCCTCAGGCCAAATTGCGACCTGTCCGAAACAGGAGGTTAAAGGTGCTGATTCTCCAAGTAGGGAGATTGTTAGTAGAGCGGCTGGAATGGCGAACCCGAGCACAAGGAGAGAAGAAATGAGGTGCGTTTGAGAAACCTTTCCCGATCACACGGTGTACCATCTTCTGGGTTTCCCACGCATGTTTTCGATGTAGGAAGATGCCCTTGAACCTGGAGATTTGGGACCCACGGCATGGGTACCACGCAGTAGGACTTTAAAGGGTCTGCGTTTGCTCACCCAAGCTCACCAATCCTCTCAGCCCCAAGAGTGTCCAGCCTCATGTCTCATCCAGCTGTGGGTCTAGATATGGTCAATCCAGGTTGCATCAGAGCCCCTGAACGGATTTTGGAAGAATTTCTCTCTCTTTCACTGTTTTTGTTTTATGGGGTTTTTTTTAAGTAATCTATTTTTATAATGGGGTTTAGCTGCTTTTCACTGCTGGGTTTATGCCGCTTTACACCCTCTTGATGCACTTCCAGAGAGAGATCAATACATAGGTTTTAAGACTCTTACTAGTCAGATATATTCTTTGGCGGTGAATAGGGGCTGTTGAGTCCAGTTCACTGAGCAGGGAGTAGGTCTTGTCTATTACACATTAGGCTTGTGGAACGGTATCTGAGCTAATTTCAAACCCTTGTTTTATGCATCACCCCACCTCACCTTTCCCGTTAAGCAGCCATAGTGTGATTTCTAAATGTGTGACTCTGTTCTGTTTTGTAATTCCGTTCAAGTGTAGCGATTTTGACATTCCCTGTATAAGTGATATCTTAGGATAAGTGTCTTTTTCTCTGTGACTTATTTCACTGAGAGTCATCGTACCTAAATCCACTCATCCTGCTGCTACTAGCCTTATGACATTGATTTCATGGCTGAGTGATATTCCATTGTGCCTAAGTACCACAACTTCTTTATCCATTTTTCGCTTTCCTGGGATATTGAAGGTGTAGCGAAGTGGAGGTTCTTGGAAACAGAGCAGCCCTAAACTTTGGGGTGCCTGTGTCTTGTTGATTTTTAGGTTTCCCGATTTATACGCCCATGAGTGGAAGTGCCCTATGCTCTCTAAGCTGTGCTTATTACATGTTTCAGGACACACCGTACACTTCTCCAGAGTGGCTGTTGGCAATTTACAGCCCGCCCATCAGCGTAGCAAGGCTCCCATGTCTCCATGGCCTGTCCTGCATTTCTGGTTTTTACACTTTTTTCAGCATGGCCCTTTTGACCGATGGCAAGCGAGACTTCTTTGTAGCGCTGATTTGCCTTTCCGGCTTGCCTGGTTGGCCAAAAAGGGCGTATGCGTTTTTTCCTGAATATATTCAGGAAAAAACGCATACGCCCTTTTTGGCCAAGGGCATCATTGTCAACGCTTTGCCGCTTTTCATGTGCTTTCAAGGCGAGTCGAGTCTGCCTCCTGAAACCTGTTTCCTGCAATTCTGCCTTGCTTTCAAATCCTCCTCGTTGCCTTCGCTCAATATATTTGTGGACGAGAGTTATCATTTATAACTCTGCAGGTTTGTGAGTTGCAGTGCCCCTGAGCTCCATTTGTCAAGTCGCTTTTTTGGGAGCTGGCCGCCAAAGCGCAGGATTTCTTCAGGCCGTATTCTGGTTCCGGGGGGCAGGCTGAGCCTGTGGCTCATTCTTCTTCCTGATGGGAAAATAGAGTAACCTGTACCTGTCCCAACACCTAGCGCTAGTCTCTCATTGGTTCCCCCTCTTCCCGTTCATCCTCAGGCCAAATTGCGACCTGTCCGAAACAGGAGGTTAAAGGTGCTGATTCTCCAAGTAGGGAGATTGTTAGTAGAGCGGCTGGAATGGCGAACCCGAGCACAAGGAGAGAAGAAATGAGGTGCGTTTGAGAAACCTTTCCCGATCACACGGTGTACCATCTTCTGGGTTTCCCACGCATGTTTTCGATGTAGGAAGATGCCCTTGAACCTGGAGATTTGGGACCCACGGCATGGGTACCACGCAGTAGGACTTTAAAGGGTCTGCGTTTGCTCACCCAAGCTCACCAATCCTCTCAGCCCCAAGAGTGTCCAGCCTCATGTCTCATCCAGCTGTGGGTCTAGATATGGTCAATCCAGGTTGCATCAGAGCCCCTGAACGGATTTTGGAAGAATTTCTCTCTCTTTCACTGTTTTTGTTTTATGGGGTTTTTTTTAAGTAATCTATTTTTATAATGGGGTTTAGCTGCTTTTCACTGCTGGGTTTATGCCGCTTTACACCCTCTTGATGCACTTCCAGAGAGAGATCAATACATAGGTTTTAAGACTCTTACTAGTCAGATATATTCTTTGGCGGTGAATAGGGGCTGTTGAGTCCAGTTCACTGAGCAGGGAGTAGGTCTTGTCTATTACACATTAGGCTTGTGGAACGGTATCTGAGCTAATTTCAAACCCTTGTTTTATGCATCACCCCACCTCACCTTTCCCGTTAAGCAGCCATAGTGTGATTTCTAAATGTGTGACTCTGTTCTGTTTTGTAATTCCGTTCAAGTGTAGCGATTTTGACATTCCCTGTATAAGTGATATCTTAGGATAAGTGTCTTTTTCTCTGTGACTTATTTCACTGAGAGTCATCGTACCTAAATCCACTCATCCTGCTGCTACTAGCCTTATGACATTGATTTCATGGCTGAGTGATATTCCATTGTGCCTAAGTACCACAACTTCTTTATCCATTTTTCGCTTTCCTGGGATATTGAAGGTGTAGCGAAGTGGAGGTTCTTGGAAACAGAGCAGCCCTAAACTTTGGGGTGCCTGTGTCTTGTTGATTTTTAGGTTTCCCGATTTATACGCCCATGAGTGGAAGTGCCCTATGCTCTCTAAGCTGTGCTTATTACATGTTTCAGGACACACCGTACACTTCTCCAGAGTGGCTGTTGGCAATTTACAGCCCGCCCATCAGCGTAGCAAGGCTCCCATGTCTCCATGGCCTGTCCTGTATTTCTGGTTTTTACACTTTTTTCAGCATGGCCCTTTTGACCGATGGCAAGCGAGACTTCTTTGTAGCGCTGATTTGCCTTTCCGGCTTGCCTGGTTGGCCAAAAAGGGCGTATGCGTTTTTTCCTGAATATATTCAGGAAAAAACGCATACGCCCTTTTTGGCCAAGGGCATCATTGTCAACGCTTTGCCGCTTTTCATGTGCTTTCAAGGCGAGTCGAGTCTGCCTCCTGAAACCTGTTTCCTGCAATTCTGCCTTGCTTTCAAATCCTCCTCGTTGCCTTCGCTCAATATATTTGTGGACGAGAGTTATCATTTATAACTCTGCAGGTTTGTGAGTTGCAGTGCCCCTGAGCTCCATTTGTCAAGTCGCTTTTTTGGGAGCTGGCCGCCAAAGCGCAGGATTGCTTCAGGCCGTATTCTGGTTCCGGGGGGCAGGCTGAGCCTGTGGCTCATTCTTCTTCCTGATGGGAAAATAGAGTGACCTGTGCCTGTCCCAACACCTAGCGCTAGTCTCTCATTGGTTCCCCCTCTTCCCGTTCATCCTCAGGCCAAATTGCGACCTGTCCGAAACAGGAGGTTAAAGGTGCTGATTCTCCAAGTAGGGAGATTGTTAGTAGAGCGGCTGGAATGGCGAACCCGAGCACAAGGAGAGGAGAAATGAGGTGCGTTTGAGAAACCTTTCCCGATCACACGGTGTACCATCTTCTGGGTTTCCCACGCATGTTTTCGATGTAGGAAGATGCCCTTGAACCTGGAGATTTGGGACCCACGGCATGGGTACCACGCAGTAGGACTTTAAAGGGTCTGCGTTTGCTCACCCAAGCTCACCAATCCTCTCAGCCCCAAGAGTGTCCAGCCTCATGTCTCATCCAGCTGTGGGTCTAGACATGGTCAATCCAGGTTGCATCAGAGCCCCTGAACGGATTTTGTAAGAATTTCTCTCTCTTTCACTGTCTTTGTTTTATGGGGTTTTTTTTAAGTAATCTATTTTTATAATGGGGTTTAGCTGCTTTTCACTGCTGGGTTTATGCCGCTTTACACCCTCTTGATGCACTTCCAGAGAGAGATCAATACATAGGTTTTAAGACTCTTACTAGTCAGATATATTCTTTGGCGGTGAATAGGGGCTGTTGAGTCCAGTTCACTGAGCAGGGAGTAGGTCTTGTCTATTACACATTAGGCTTGTGGAACGGTATCTGAGCTAATTTCAAACCCTTGTTTTATGCATCACCCCACCTCACCTTTCCCGTTAAGCAGCCATAGTGTGATTTCTAAATGTGTGACTCTGTTCTGTTTTGTAATTCCGTTCAAGTGTAGCGATTTTGACATTCCCTGTATAAGTGATATCTTAGGATAAGTGTCTTTTTCTCTGTGACTTATTTCACTGAGAGTCATCGTACCTAAATCCACTCATCCTGCTGCTACTAGCCTTATGACATTGATTTCATGGCTGAGTGATATTCCATTGTGCCTAAGTACCACAACTTCTTTATCCATTTTTCGCTTTCCTGGGATATTGAAGGTGTAGCGAAGTGGAGGTTCTTGGAAACAGAGCAGCCCTAAACTTTGGGGTGCCTGTGTCTTGTTGATTTTTAGGTTTCCCGATTTATACGCCCATGAGTGGAAGTGCCCTATGCTCTCTAAGCTGTGCTTATTACATGTTTCAGGACACACCGTACACTTCTCCAGAGTGGCTGTTGGCAATTTACAGCCCGCCCATCAGCGTAGCAAGGCTCCCATGTCTCCATGGCCTGTCCTGCATTTCTGGTTTTTACACTTTTTTCAGCATGGCCCTTTTGACCGATGGCAAGCGAGACTTCTTTGTAGCGCTGATTTGCCTTTCCGGCTTGCCTGGTTGGCCAAAAAGGGCGTATGCGTTTTTTCCTGAATATATTCAGGAAAAAACGCATACGCCCTTTTTGGCCAAGGGCATCATTGTCAACGCTTTGCCGCTTTTCATGTGCTTTCAAGGCGAGTCGAGTCTGCCTCCTGAAACCTGTTTCCTGCAATTCTGCCTTGCTTTCAAATCCTCCTCGTTGCCTTCGCTCAATATATTTGTGGACGAGAGTTATCATTTATAACTCTGCAGGTTTGTGAGTTGCAGTGCCCCTGAGCTCCATTTGTCAAGTCGCTTTTTTGGGAGCTGGCCGCCAAAGCGCAGGATTGCTTCAGGCCGTATTCTGGTTCCGGGGGGCAGGCTGAGCCTGTGGCTCATTCTTCTTCCTGATGGGAAAATAGAGTAACCTGTACCTGTCCCAACACCTAGCGCTAGTCTCTCATTGGTTCCCCCTCTTCCCGTTCATCCTCAGGCCAAATTGCGACCTGTCCGAAACAGGAGGTTAAAGGTGCTGATTCTCCAAGTAGGGAGATTGTTAGTAGAGCGGCTGGAATGGCGAACCCGAGCACAAGGAGAGAAGAAATGAGGTGCGTTTGAGAAACCTTTCCCGATCACACGGTGTACCATCTTCTGGGTTTCCCACGCATGTTTTCGATGTAGGAAGATGCCCTTGAACCTGGAGATTTGGGACCCACGGCATGGGTACCACGCAGTAGGACTTTAAAGGGTCTGCGTTTGCTCACCCAAGCTCACCAATCCTCTCAGCCCCAAGAGTGTCCAGCCTCATGTCTCATCCAGCTGTGGGTCTAGATATGGTCAATCCAGGTTGCATCAGAGCCCCTGAACGGATTTTGGAAGAATTTCTCTCTCTTTCACTGTTTTTGTTTTATGGGGTTTTTTTTAAGTAATCTATTTTTATAATGGGGTTTAGCTGCTTTTCACTGCTGGGTTTATGCCGCTTTACACCCTCTTGATGCACTTCCAGAGAGAGATCAATACATAGGTTTTAAGACTCTTACTAGTCAGATATATTCTTTGGCGGTGAATAGGGGCTGTTGAGTCCAGTTCACTGAGCAGGGAGTAGGTCTTGTCTATTACACATTAGGCTTGTGGAACGGTATCTGAGCTAATTTCAAACCCTTGTTTTATGCATCACCCCACCTCACCTTTCCCGTTAAGCAGCCATAGTGTGATTTCTAAATGTGTGACTCTGTTCTGTTTTGTAATTCCGTTCAAGTGTAGCGATTTTGACATTCCCTGTATAAGTGATATCTTAGGATAAGTGTCTTTTTCTCTGTGACTTATTTCACTGAGAGTCATCGTACCTAAATCCACTCATCCTGCTGCTACTAGCCTTATGACATTGATTTCATGGCTGAGTGATATTCCATTGTGCCTAAGTACCACAACTTCTTTATCCATTTTTCGCTTTCCTGGGATATTGAAGGTGTAGCGAAGTGGAGGTTCTTGGAAACAGAGCAGCCCTAAACTTTGGGGTGCCTGTGTCTTGTTGATTTTTAGGTTTCCCGATTTATACGCCCATGAGTGGAAGTGCCCTATGCTCTCTAAGCTGTGCTTATTACATGTTTCAGGACACACCGTACACTTCTCCAGAGTGGCTGTTGGCAATTTACAGCCCGCCCATCAGCGTAGCAAGGCTCCCATGTCTCCATGGCCTGTCCTGTATTTCTGGTTTTTACACTTTTTTCAGCATGGCCCTTTTGACCGATGGCAAGCGAGACTTCTTTGTAGCGCTGATTTGCCTTTCCGGCTTGCCTGGTTGGCCAAAAAGGGCGTATGCGTTTTTTCCTGAATATATTCAGGAAAAAACGCATACGCCCTTTTTGGCCAAGGGCATCATTGTCAACGCTTTGCCGCTTTTCATGTGCTTTCAAGGCGAGTCGAGTCTGCCTCCTGAAACCTGTTTCCTGCAATTCTGCCTTGCTTTCAAATCCTCCTCGTTGCCTTCGCTCAATATATTTGTGGACGAGAGTTATCATTTATAACTCTGCAGGTTTGTGAGTTGCAGTGCCCCTGAGCTCCATTTGTCAAGTCGCTTTTTTGGGAGCTGGCCGCCAAAGCGCAGGATTGCTTCAGGCCGTATTCTGGTTCCGGGGGGCAGGCTGAGCCTGTGGCTCATTCTTCTTCCTGATGGGAAAATAGAGTGACCTGTGCCTGTCCCAACACCTAGCGCTAGTCTCTCATTGGTTCCCCCTCTTCCCGTTCATCCTCAGGCCAAATTGCGACCTGTCCGAAACAGGAGGTTAAAGGTGCTGATTCTCCAAGTAGGGAGATTGTTAGTAGAGCGGCTGGAATGGCGAACCCGAGCACAAGGAGAGGAGAAATGAGGTGCGTTTGAGAAACCTTTCCCGATCACACGGTGTACCATCTTCTGGGTTTCCCACGCATGTTTTCGATGTAGGAAGATGCCCTTGAACCTGGAGATTTGGGACCCACGGCATGGGTACCACGCAGTAGGACTTTAAAGGGTCTGCGTTTGCTCACCCAAGCTCACCAATCCTCTCAGCCCCAAGAGTGTCCAGCCTCATGTCTCATCCAGCTGTGGGTCTAGACATGGTCAATCCAGGTTGCATCAGAGCCCCTGAACGGATTTTGTAAGAATTTCTCTCTCTTTCACTGTCTTTGTTTTATGGGGTTTTTTTTAAGTAATCTATTTTTATAATGGGGTTTAGCTGCTTTTCACTGCTGTGTTTATGCCGCTTTACACCCTCTTGATGCACTTCCAGAGAGAGATCAATACATAGGTTTTAAGACTCTTACTAGTCAGATATATTCTTGGGCGGTGAATAGGGGCTGTTGAGTCCAGTTCACTGAGCAGGGAGTAGGTCTTGTCTATTACACATTAGGCTTGTGGAACGGTATCTGAGCTAATTTCAAACCCTTGTTTTATGCATCACCCCACCTCACCTTTCCCGTTAAGCAGCCATAGTGTGATTTCTAAATGTGTGACTCTGTTCTGTTTTGTAATTCCGTTCAAGTGTAGCGATTTTGACATTCCCTGTATAAGTGATATCTTAGGATAAGTGTCTTTTTCTCTGTGACTTATTTCACTGAGAGTCATCGTACCTAAATCCACTCATCCTGCTGCTACTAGCCTTATGACATTGATTTCATGGCTGAGTGATATTCCATTGTGCCTAAGTACCACAACTTCTTTATACATTTTTCGCTTTCCTGGGATATTGAAGGTGTAGCGAAGTGGAGGTTCTTGGAAACAGAGCAGCCCTAAACTTTGGGGTGCCTGTGTCTTGTTGATTTTTAGGTTTCCCGATTTATACGCCCATGAGTGGAAGTGCCCTATGCTCTCTAAGCTGTGCTTATTACATGTTTCAGGACACACCGTACACTTCTCCAGAGTGGCTGTTGGCAATTTACAGCCCGCCCATCAGCGTAGCAAGGCTCCCATGTCTCCATGGCCTGTCCTGTATTTCTGGTTTTTACACTTTTTTCAGCATGGCCCTTTTGACCGATGGCAAGCGAGACTTCTTTGTAGCGCTGATTTGCCTTTCCGGCTTGCCTGGTTGGCCAAAAAGGGCGTATGCGTTTTTTCCTGAATATATTCAGGAAAAAACGCATACGCCCTTTTTGGCCAAGGGCATCATTGTCAACGCTTTGCCGCTTTTCATGTGCTTTCAAGGCGAGTCGAGTCTGCCTCCTGAAACCTGTTTCCTGCAATTCTGCCTTGCCTTCAAATCCTCTTCGTTGCCTTCCCTCAATATATTTGTGGACGAGAGTTATCATTTATAACTCTGCAGGTTTGTGAGTTGCAGTGCCCCTGAGCTCCATTTGTCAAGTCGCTTTTTTGGGAGCTTGCCGCCAAAGCGCAGGATTGCTTCAGGCCGTATTCTGGTTCCGGGGGGCAGGCTGAGCCTGTGGCTCATTCTTCTTCCTGATGGGAAAATAGAGTGACCTGTGCCTGTCCCAAGACCTAGCGCTAGTCTCTCATTGGTTCCCCGTATTCCCGTTCATCCTCAGGCCAAATTGCGACCTGTCCGAAACAGGAGGTTAAAGGTGCTGATTCTCCAAGTAGGGAGATTGTTAGTAGAGCGGCTGGAATGGCGAACCCGAGCACAAGGAGAGGAGAAATGAGGTGCGTTGGAGAAACCTTTCCCGATCACACGGTGTACCATCTTCTGGGTTTCCCACGCATGTTTTCGATGTAGGAAGATGCCCTTGAACCTGGAGATTTGGGACCCACGGCATGGGTACCACGCAGTAGGACTTTAAAGGGTCTGCGTTTGCTCACCCAAGCTCACCAATCCTCTCAGCCCCAAGAGTGTCCAGCCTCATGTCTCATCCAGCTGTGGGTCTAGATATGGTCAGTCCAGCTTGCATCAGAGCCCCTGAACGGATTTTGTAAGAATTTCTCTCTCTTTCACTGTCTTTGTTTTATGGGGTTTTTTTTAAGTAATCTATTTTTATAATGGGGTTTAGCTGCTTTTCACTGCTGTGTTTATGCCGCTTTACACCCTCTTGATTCACTTCCAGAGAGAGATCAATACATAGGTTTTAAGACTCTTACTAGTCAGATATATTCTTGGGCGGTGAATAGGGGCTGTTGAGTCCAGTTCACTGAGAAGCGAGTAGGTCTTGTCTATTACATATTTGGCTTGTGGAACGGTATCTGAGCTAATTTCAAACCCTTGTTTTATGCATCACCCCACCTCACCTTTCCCGTTAAGCAGCCATAGTGTGTTTTCTAAATGTGTAACTCTGTTCTGTTTTGTAATTCAGTTCAAGTGTAGCAATTTTGACATTCCCTCTATAAGTGATATCTTAAGATAAGTGTCTTTTTCTCTGTGACTTATTTCACTGAGAGTCATCGTACCTAAATCCACTCATCCTGCTGCTACTAGCCTTATGACATTGATTTCATGGCTGAGTGATATTCCATTGTGCCTAAGTACCACAACTTCTTTATCCATTTTTCGCTTTCCTGGGATATTGAAGGTGTAGCGAAGTGGAGGTTCTTGGAAACAGAGCAGCCCTAAACTTTGGGGTGCCTGTGTCTTGTTGATTTTTAGGTTTCCCGATTTATACGCCCATGAGTGGAAGTGTCCTATGCTCTCTAAGCTGTGCTTATTACATGTTTCAGGACACACCGTACACTTCTCCAGAGTGGCTGTTGGCAATTTACAGCCCGCCCATCAGCGTAGCAAGGCTCCCATGTCTCCATGGCCTGTCCTGCATTTCTGGTTTTTACACGTTTTTCAGCATGGCCCTTTTGACCGATGGCAAGCGAGACTTCTTTGTAGCGCTGATTTGCCTTTCCGGCTTGCCTGGTTGGCCAAAAAGGGCGTATGCGTTTTTTCCTGAATATATTCAGGAAAAAACGCATACGCCCTTTTTGGCCAACGGCATCATTGTCAACGCTTTGCCGCTTTTCATGTGCTTTCAAGGCGAGTCGAGTCTGCCTCCTGAAACCTGTTTCCTGCAATTCTGCCTTGCTTTCAAATCCTCTTCGTTGCCTTCCCTCAATATATTTGTGGACGAGAGTTATCATTTATAACTCTGCAGGTTTGTGAGTTGCAGTGCCCCTGAGCTCCATTTGTCAACTCGCTTTTTTGGGAGCTGGCCGCCAAAGCGCAGGATTGCTTCAGGCCGTATTCTGGTTCCGGGGGGCAGGCTGAGCCTGTGGTTCATTCTTCTTCCTGATGGGAAAATAGAGTGACCTGTGCCTGTCCCAACACCTAGAGCTAGTCTCTCATTGGTTCCCCCTCTTCCCGTTCATCCTCAGGCCAAATTGCGACCTGTCCGAAACAGGAGGTTAAAGGTGCTGATTCTCCAAGTAGGGAGATTGTTAGTAGAGAGGCTGGAATGGCGAACCCGAGCACAAGGAGAGGAGAAATGAGGTGTGTTTGAGAAACCTTTCCCAATCACACGGTGTACCATCTTCTGGGCTTCCCACACATGTTTTCGATGTAGGAAGATGCCCTTGAACCTGGAGATTTGGGACCCACGGCATGGGTACCACGCAGTAGGACTTTAAAGGGTCTGCGTTTGCTCACCCAAGCTCACCAATCCTCTCAGCCCCAAGAGTGTCCAGCCTCATGTCTCATCCAGCTGTGGGTCTAGATATGGTGAATCCAGGTTGCATCAGAGCCCCTGAACGGATTTTGTAAGAATTTCTCTCTCTTTCACTGTCTTTGTTTTCTGGGGTTTTTTTTAAGTAATCTATTTTTATAATCGGGTTTAGCTGCTTTTCACTGCTGTGTTTATGCCGCTTTACACCCTCTTGATGCACTTCCAGAGAGAGATCAATACATAGGTTTTAAGACTCTTACTAGTCAGATATATTCTTGGGCGGTGAATAGGGGCTGTTGAGTCCAGTTCACTGAGCAGGGAGTAGGTCTTGTCTATTACATATTTGGCTTGTGGAACGGTATCTGAGCTAATTTCAAACCCTTGTTTTATGCATCACCCCACCTCACCTTTCCCGTTAAGCAGCCATAGTGTGTTTTCTAAATGTGTGACTCTGTTCTGTTTTGTAATTCCGTTCAAGTATAGCGATTTTGACATTCCCTCTATAAGTGATATCTTAGGATAAGTGTCTTTTTCTCTGTGACTTATTTCACTGAGAGTCATCGTACCTAAATCCACTCATCCTGCTGCTACTAGCCTTATGACATTGATTTCATGGCTGAGTGATATTCCATTGTGCCTAAGTACCACAACTTCTTTATCCATTTTTCGCTTTCCTGGGATATTGAAGGTGTAGCGAAGTGGAGGTTCTTGGAAACAGAGCAGCCCTAAACTTTGGGGTGCCTGTGTCTTGTTGATTTTTAGGTTTCCCGATTTATACGCCCATGAGTGGAAGTGCCCTATGCTCTCTAAGCTGTGCTTATTACATGTTTCAGGACACACCGTACACTTCTCCAGAGTGGTTGTTGGCAATTTACATCCCGCCCATCAGCGTAGCAAGGCTCCCATGTCTCCGTGGCCTGTCCTGCATTTCTGGTTTTTACACTTTTTTCAGCATGGCCCTTTTGACCGATGGCAAGCAAGACTTCTTTGTAGCGCTGATTTGCCTTTCCGGCTTGCCTGGTTGGCCAAAAAGGGCGTATGCGTTTTTTCCTGAATATATTCAGGAAAAAACGCATACTCCCTTTTTGGCCAAGGGCATCATTGTCAACGCTTTGCCGCTTTTCATGTGCTTTCAAGGCGAGTCGAGTCTGCCTCCTGAAACCTGTTTCCTGCAATTCTGCCTTGCCTTCAAATCCTCTTCGTTGCCTTCCCTCAATATATTTGTGGACGAGAGTTATCATTTATAACTCTGCAGGTTTGTGAGTTGCAGTGCCCCTGAGCTCCATTTGTCAAGTCGCTTTTTTGGGAGCTTGCCGCCAAAGCGCAGGATTGCTTCAGGCCGTATTCTGGTTCCGGGGGGCAGGCTGAGCCTGTGGCTCATTCTTCTTCCTGATGGGAAAATAGAGTGACCTGTGCCTGTCCCAACACCTAGCGCTAGTCTCTCATTGGTTCCCCGTATTCCCGTTCATCCTCAGGCCAAATTGCGACCTGTCCGAAACAGGAGGTTAAAGGTGCTGATTCTCCAAGTAGGGAGATTGTTAGTAGAGCGGCTGGAATGGCGAACCCGAGCACAAGGAGAGGAGAAATGAGGTGCGTTGGAGAAACCTTTCCCGATCACACGGTGTACCATCTTCTGGGTTTCCCACGCATGTTTTCGATGTAGGAAGATGCCCTTGAACCTGGAGATTTGGGACCCACGGCATGGGTACCACGCAGTAGGACTTTAAAGGGTCTGCGTTTGCTCACCCAAGCTCACCAATCCTCTCAGCCCCAAGAGTGTCCAGCCTCATGTCTCATCCAGCTGTGGGTCTAGATATGGTCAATCCAGGTTGCATCAGAGCCCCTGAACGGATTTTGTAAGAATTTCTCTCTCTTTCACTGTTTTTGTTTTATGGGGTTTTTTTTAAGTAATCTATTTTTATAATGGGGTTTAGCTGCTTTTCACTGCTGTGTTTATGCCGCTTTACACCCTCTTGATGCACTTCCAGAGAGAGATCAATACATAGGTTTTAAGACTCTTACTAGTCAGATATATTCTTTGGCGGTGAATAGGGGCTGTTGAGTCCAGTTCACTGAGCAGGGAGTAGGTCTTGTCTATTACACATTAGGCTTGTGGAACGGTATCTGAGCTAATTTCAAACCCTTGTTTTATGCATCACCCCACCTCACCTTTCCCGTTAAGCAGCCATAGTGTGATTTCTAAATGTGTGACTCTGTTCTGTTTTGTAATTCCGTTCAAGTGTAGCGATTTTGACATTCCCTGTATAAGTGATATCTTAGGATAAGTGTCTTTTTCTCTGTGACTTATTTCACTGAGAGTCATCGTACCTAAATCCACTCATCCTGCTGCTACTAGCCTTATGACATTGATTTCATGGCTGAGTGATATTCCATTGTGCCTAAGTACCACAACTTCTTTATCCATTTTTCGCTTTCCTGGGATATTGAAGGTGTAGCGAAGTGGAGGTTCTTGGAAACAGAGCAGCCCTAAACTTTGGGGTGCCTGTGTCTTGTTGATTTTTAGGTTTCCCGATTTATACGCCCATGAGTGGAAGTGCCCTATGCTCTCTAAGCTGTGCTTATTACATGTTTCAGGACACACCGTACACTTCTCCAGAGTGGCTGTTGGCAATTTACAGCCCGCCCATCAGCGTAGCAAGGCTCCCATGTCTCCATGGCCTGTCCTGTATTTCTGGTTTTTACACTTTTTTCAGCATGGCCCTTTTGACCGATGGCAAGCGAGACTTCTTTGTAGCGCTGATTTGCCTTTCCGGCTTGCCTGGTTGGCCAAAAAGGGCGTATGCGTTTTTTCCTGAATATATTCAGGAAAAAACGCATACGCCCTTTTTGGCCAAGGGCATCATTGTCAACGCTTTGCCGCTTTTCATGTGCTTTCAAGGCGAGTCGAGTCTGCCTCCTGAAACCTGTTTCCTGCAATTCTGCCTTGCCTTCAAATCCTCTTCGTTGCCTTCCCTCAATATATTTGTGGACGAGAGTTATCATTTATAACTCTGCAGGTTTGTGAGTTGCAGTGCCCCTGAGCTCCATTTGTCAAGTCGCTTTTTTGGGAGCTGGCCGCCAAAGCGCAGGATTGCTTCAGGCCGTATTCTGGTTCCGGGGGGCAGGCTGAGCCTGTGGCTCATTCTTCTTCCTGATGGGAAAATAGAGTGACCTGTGCCTGTCCCAACACCTAGCGCTAGTCTCTCATTGGTTCCCCGTATTCCCGTTCATCCTCAGGCCAAATTGCGACCTGTCCGAAACAGGAGGTTAAAGGTGCTGATTCTCCAAGTAGGGAGATTGTTAGTAGAGCGGCTGGAATGGCGAACCCGAGCACAAGGAGAGGAGAAATGAGGTGCGTTGGAGAAACCTTTCCCGATCACACGGTGTACCATCTTCTGGGTTTCCCACGCATGTTTTCGATGTAGGAAGATGCCCTTGAACCTGGAGATTTGGGACCCACGGCATGGGTACCACGCAGTAGGACTTTAAAGGGTCTGCGTTTGCTCACCCAAGCTCACCAATCCTCTCAGCCCCAAGAGTGTCCAGCCTCATGTCTCATCCAGCTGTGGGTCTAGATATGGTCAATCCAGGTTGCATCAGAGCCCCTGAACGGATTTTGTAAGAATTTCTCTCTCTTTCACTGTTTTTGTTTTATGGGGTTTTTTTTAAGTAATCTATTTTTATAATGGGGTTTAGCTGCTTTTCACTGCTGTGTTTATGCCGCTTTACACCCTCTTGATGCACTTCCAGAGAGAGATCAATACATAGGTTTTAAGACTCTTACTAGTCAGATATATTCTTTGGCGGTGAATAGGGGCTGTTGAGTCCAGTTCACTGAGCAGGGAGTAGGTCTTGTCTATTACACATTAGGCTTGTGGAACGGTATCTGAGCTAATTTCAAACCCTTGTTTTATGCATCACCCCACCTCACCTTTCCCGTTAAGCAGCCATAGTGTGATTTCTAAATGTGTGACTCTGTTCTGTTTTGTAATTCCGTTCAAGTGTAGCGATTTTGACATTCCCTGTATAAGTGATATCTTAGGATAAGTGTCTTTTTCTCTGTGACTTATTTCACTGAGAGTCATCGTACCTAAATCCACTCATCCTGCTGCTACTAGCCTTATGACATTGATTTCATGGCTGAGTGATATTCCATTGTGCCTAAGTACCACAACTTCTTTATCCATTTTTCGCTTTCCTGGGATATTGAAGGTGTAGCGAAGTGGAGGTTCTTGGAAACAGAGCAGCCCTAAACTTTGGGGTGCCTGTGTCTTGTTGATTTTTAGGTTTCCCGATTTATACGCCCATGAGTGGAAGTGCCCTATGCTCTCTAAGCTGTGCTTATTACATGTTTCAGGACACACCGTACACTTCTCCAGAGTGGCTGTTGGCAATTTACAGCCCGCCCATCAGCGTAGCAAGGCTCCCATGTCTCCATGGCCTGTCCTGTATTTCTGGTTTTTACACTTTTTTCAGCATGGCCCTTTTGACCGATGGCAAGCGAGACTTCTTTGTAGCGCTGATTTGCCTTTCCGGCTTGCCTGGTTGGCCAAAAAGGGCGTATGCGTTTTTTCCTGAATATATTCAGGAAAAAACGCATACGCCCTTTTTGGCCAAGGGCATCATTGTCAACGCTTTGCCGCTTTTCATGTGCTTTCAAGGCGAGTCGAGTCTGCCTCCTGAAACCTGTTTCCTGCAATTCTGCCTTGCCTTCAAATCCTCTTCGTTGCCTTCCCTCAATATATTTGTGGACGAGAGTTATCATTTATAACTCTGCAGGTTTGTGAGTTGCAGTGCCCCTGAGCTCCATTTGTCAAGTCGCTTTTTTGGGAGCTGGCCGCCAAAGCGCAGGATTGCTTCAGGCCGTATTCTGGTTCCGGGGGGCAGGCTGAGCCTGTGGCTCATTCTTCTTCCTGATGGGAAAATAGAGTGACCTGTGCCTGTCCCAACACCTAGCGCTAGTCTCTCATTGGTTCCCCGTATTCCCGTTCATCCTCAGGCCAAATTGCGACCTGTCCGAAACAGGAGGTTAAAGGTGCTGATTCTCCAAGTAGGGAGATTGTTAGTAGAGCGGCTGGAATGGCGAACCCGAGCACAAGGAGAGGAGAAATGAGGTGCGTTTGAGAAACCTTTCCCGATCACACGGTGTACCATCTTCTGGGTTTCCCACGCATGTTTTCGATGTAGGAAGATGCCCTTGAACCTGGAGATTTGGGACCCACGGCATGGGTACCACGCAGTAGGACTTTAAAGGGTCTGCGTTTGCTCACCCAAGCTCACCAATCCTCTCAGCCCCAAGAGTGTCCAGCCTCATGTCTCATCCAGCTGTGGGTCTAGATATGGTCAGTCCAGCTTGCATCAGAGCCCCTGAACGGATTTTGTAAGAATTTCTCTCTCTTTCACTGTCTTTGTTTTCTGGGGTTTTTTTTAAGTAATCTATTTTTATAATGGGGTTTAGCTGCTTTTCACTGCTGTGTTTATGCCGCTTTACACCCTCTTGATTCACTTCCAGAGAGAGATCAATACATAGGTTTTAAGACTCTTACTAGTCAGATATATTCTTGGGTGGTGAATAGGGGCTGTTGAGTCCAGTTCACTGAGCAGGGAGTAGGTCTTGTCTATTACATATTTGGCTTGTGGAACGGTATCTGAGCTAATTTCAAACCCTTGTTTTATGCATCACCCCACCTCACCTTTCCCGTTAAGCAGCCATAGTGTGTTTTCTAAATGTGTGACTCTGTTCTGTTTTGTAATTCAGTTCAAGTGTAGCGATTTTGACATTCCCTCTATAAGTGATATCTTAGGATAAGTGTCTTTTTCTCTGTGACTTATTTCACTGAGAGTCATCGTACCTAAATCCACTCATCCTGCTGCTACTAGCCTTATGACATTGATTTCATGGCTGAGTGATATTCCATTGTGCCTAAGTACCACAACTTCTTTATCTATTTTTCGCTTTCCTGGGATATTGAAGGTGTACCGAAGTGGAGGTTCTTGGAAACAGAGCAGCCCTAAACTTTGGGGTGCCTGTGTCTTGTTGATTTTTAGGTTTCCCGATTTATACGCCCATGAGTGGAAGTGCCCTATGCTCTCTAAGCTGTGCTTATTACATGTTTCAGGACACACCGTACACTTCTCCAGAGTGGCTGTTGGCAATTTACATCCCGCCCATCAGCGTAGCAAGGCTCCCATGTCTCCATGGCCTGTCCTGTATTTCTGGTTTTTACACTTTTTTCAGCATGGCCCTTTTGACCGATGGCAAGCGAGACTTCTTTGTAGCGCTGATTTGCCTTTCCGGCTTGCCTGGTTGGCCAAAAAGGGCGTATGCGTTTTTTCCTGAATATATTCAGGAAAAAACGCATACGCCCTTTTTGGCCAAGGGCATCATTGTCAACGCTTTGCCGCTTTTCATGTGCTTTCAAGGCGAGTCGACTCTGCCTCCTGAAACCTGTTTCCTGCAATTCTGCCTTGCCTTCAAATCCTCTTCGTTGCCTTCCCTCAATATATTTGTGGACGAGAGTTATCATTTATAACTCTGCAGGTTTGTGAGTTGCAGTGCCCCTGAGCTCCATTTGTCAAGTCGCTTTTTTGGGAGCTTGCCGCCAAAGCGCAGGATTGCTTCAGGCCGTATTCTGGTTCCGGGGGGCAGGCTGAGCCTGTGGCTCATTCTTTTTCCTGATGGGAAAATAGAGTGACCTGTGCCTGTCCCAACACCTAGCGCTAGTCTCTCATTGGTTCCCCGTATTCCCGTTCATCCTCAGGCCAAATTGCGACCTGTCCGAAACAGGAGGTTAAAGGTGCTGATTCTCCAAGTAGGGAGATTGTTAGTAGAGCGGCTGGAATGGCGAACCCGAGCACAAGGAGAGGAGAAATGAGGTGCGTTGGAGAAACCTTTCCCGATCACACGGTGTACCATCTTCTGGGTTTCCCACGCATGTTTTCGATGTAGGAAGATGCCCTTGAACCTGGAGATTTGGGACCCACGGCATGGGTACCACGCAGTAGGACTTTAAAGGGTCTGCGTTTGCTCACCCAAGCTCACCAATCCTCTCAGCCCCAAGAGTGTCCAGCCTCATGTCTCATCCAGCTGTGGGTCTAGATATGGTCAGTCCAGCTTGCATCAGAGCCCCTGAACGGATTTTGTAAGAATTTCTCTCTCTTTCACTGTCTTTGTTTTCTGGGGTTTTTTTTAAGTAATCTATTTTTATAATGGGGTTTAGCTGCTTTTCACTGCTGTGTTTATGCCGCTTTACACCCTCTTGATTCACTTCCAGAGAGAGATCAATACATAGGTTTTAAGACTCTTACTAGTCAGATATATTCTTGGGCGGTGAATAGGGGCTGTTGAGTCCAGTTCACTGAGAAGCGAGTAGGTCTTGTCTATTACATATTTGGCTTGTGGAACGGTATCTGAGCTAATTTCAAACCCTTGTTTTATGCATCACCCCACCTCACCTTTCCCGTTAAGCAGCCATAGTGTGTTTTCTAAATGTGTAACTCTGTTCTGTTTTGTAATTCAGTTCAAGTGTAGCAATTTTGACATTCCCTCTATAAGTGATATCTTAAGATAAGTGTCTTTTTCTCTGTGACTTATTTCACTGAGAGTCATCGTACCTAAATCCACTCATCCTGCTGCTACTAGCCTTATGACATTGATTTCATGGCTGAGTGATATTCCATTGTGCCTAAGTACCACAACTTCTTTATCCATTTTTCGCTTTCCTGGGATATTGAAGGTGTAGCGAAGTGGAGGTTCTTGGAAACAGAGCAGCCCTAAACTTTGGGGTGCCTGTGTCTTGTTGATTTTTAGGTTTCCCGATTTATACGCCCATGAGTGGAAGTGTCCTATGCTCTCTAAGCTGTGCTTATTACATGTTTCAGGACACACCGTACACTTCTCCAGAGTGGCTGTTGGCAATTTACAGCCCGCCCATCAGCGTAGCAAGGCTCCCATGTCTCCATGGCCTGTCCTGCATTTCTGGTTTTTACACGTTTTTCAGCATGGCCCTTTTGACCGATGGCAAGCGAGACTTCTTTGTAGCGCTGATTTGCCTTTCCGGCTTGCCTGGTTGGCCAAAAAGGGCGTATGCGTTTTTTCCTGAATATATTCAGGAAAAAACGCATACGCCCTTTTTGGCCAAGGGCATCATTGTCAACGCTTTGCCGCTTTTCATGTGCTTTCAAGGCGAGTCGAGTCTGCCTCCTGAAACCTGTTTCCTGCAATTCTGCCTTGCTTTCAAATCCTCTTCGTTGCCTTCCCTCAATATATTTGTGGACGAGAGTTATCATTTATAACTCTGCAGGTTTGTGAGTTGCAGTGCCCCTGAGCTCCATTTGTCAACTCGCTTTTTTGGGAGCTGGCCGCCAAAGCGCAGGATTGCTTCAGGCCGTATTCTGGTTCCGGGGGGCAGGCTGAGCCTGTGGTTCATTCTTCTTCCTGATGGGAAAATAGAGTGACCTGTGCCTGTCCCAACACCTAGAGCTAGTCTCTCATTGGTTCCCCCTCTTCCCGTTCATCCTCAGGCCAAATTGCGACCTGTCCGAAACAGGAGGTTAAAGGTGCTGATTCTCCAAGTAGGGAGATTGTTAGTAGAGAGGCTGGAATGGCGAACCCGAGCACAAGGAGAGGAGAAATGAGGTGTGTTTGAGAAACCTTTCCCAATCACACGGTGTACCATCTTCTGGGCTTCCCACACATGTTTTCGATGTAGGAAGATGCCCTTGAACCTGGAGATTTGGGACCCACGGCATGGGTACCACGCAGTAGGACTTTAAAGGGTCTGCGTTTGCTCACCCAAGCTCACCAATCCTCTCAGCCCCAAGAGTGTCCAGCCTCATGTCTCATCCAGCTGTGGGTCTAGATATGGTGAATCCAGGTTGCATCAGAGCCCCTGAACGGATTTTGTAAGAATTTCTCTCTCTTTCACTGTCTTTGTTTTCTGGGGTTTTTTTTAAGTAATCTATTTTTATAATCGGGTTTAGCTGCTTTTCACTGCTGTGTTTATGCCGCTTTACACCCTCTTGATGCACTTCCAGAGAGAGATCAATACATAGGTTTTAAGACTCTTACTAGTCAGATATATTCTTGGGCGGTGAATAGGGGCTGTTGAGTCCAGTTCACTGAGCAGGGAGTAGGTCTTGTCTATTACATATTTGGCTTGTGGAACGGTATCTGAGCTAATTTCAAACCCTTGTTTTATGCATCACCCCACCTCACCTTTCCCGTTAAGCAGCCATAGTGTGTTTTCTAAATGTGTGACTCTGTTCTGTTTTGTAATTCCGTTCAAGTATAGCGATTTTGACATTCCCTCTATAAGTGATATCTTAGGATAAGTGTCTTTTTCTCTGTGACTTATTTCACTGAGAGTCATCGTACCTAAATCCACTCATCCTGCTGCTACTAGCCTTATGACATTGATTTCATGGCTGAGTGATATTCCATTGTGCCTAAGTACCACAACTTCTTTATCCATTTTTCGCTTTCCTGGGATATTGAAGGTGTAGCGAAGTGGAGGTTCTTGGAAACAGAGCAGCCCTAAACTTTGGGGTGCCTGTGTCTTGTTGATTTTTAGGTTTCCCGATTTATACGCCCATGAGTGGAAGTGCCCTATGCTCTCTAAGCTGTGCTTATTACATGTTTCAGGACACACCGTACACTTCTCCAGAGTGGTTGTTGGCAATTTACATCCCGCCCATCAGCGTAGCAAGGCTCCCATGTCTCCGTGGCCTGTCCTGCATTTCTGGTTTTTACACTTTTTTCAGCATGGCCCTTTTGACCGATGGCAAGCAAGACTTCTTTGTAGCGCTGATTTGCCTTTCCGGCTTGCCTGGTTGGCCAAAAAGGGCGTATGCGTTTTTTCCTGAATATATTCAGGAAAAAACGCATACGCCCTTTTTGGCCAAGGGCATCATTGTCAACGCTTTGCCGCTTTTCATGTGCTTTCAAGGCGAGTCGAGTCTGCCTCCTGAAACCTGTTTCCTGCAATTCTGCCTTGCCTTCAAATCCTCTTCGTTGCCTTCCCTCAATATATTTGTGGACGAGAGTTATCATTTATAACTCTGCAGGTTTGTGAGTTGCAGTGCCCCTGAGCTCCATTTGTCAACTCGCTTTTTTGGGAGCTTGCCGCCAAAGCGCAGGATTGCTTCAGGCCGTATTCTGGTTCCGGGGGGCAGGCTGAGCCTGTGGCTCATTCTTCTTCCTGATGGGAAAATAGAGTGACCTGTGCCTGTCCCAACACCTAGCGCTAGTCTCTCATTGGTTCCCCGTATTCCCGTTCATCCTCAGGCCAAATTGCGACCTGTCCGAAACAGGAGGTTAAAGGTGCTGATTCTCCAAGTAGGGAGATTGTTAGTAGAGCGGCTGGAATGGCGAACCCGAGCACAAGGAGAGGAGAAATGAGGTGCGTTGGAGAAACCTTTCCCGATCACACGGTGTACCATCTTCTGGGTTTCCCACGCATGTTTTCGATGTAGGAAGATGCCCTTGAACCTGGAGATTTGGGACCCACGGCATGGGTACCACGCAGTAGGACTTTAAAGGGTCTGCGTTTGCTCACCCAAGCTCACCAATCCTCTCAGCCCCAAGAGTGTCCAGCCTCATGTCTCATCCAGCTGTGGGTCTAGATATGGTCAATCCAGGTTGCATCAGAGCCCCTGAACGGATTTTGTAAGAATTTCTCTCTCTTTCACTGTTTTTGTTTTATGGGGTTTTTTTTAAGTAATCTATTTTTATAATGGGGTTTAGCTGCTTTTCACTGCTGTGTTTATGCCGCTTTACACCCTCTTGATGCACTTCCAGAGAGAGATCAATACATAGGTTTTAAGACTCTTACTAGTCAGATATATTCTTGGGCGGTGAATAGGGGCTGTTGAGTCCAGTTCACTGAGAAGCGAGTAGGTCTTGTCTATTACATATTTGGCTTGTGGAACGGTATCTGAGCTAATTTCAAACCCTTGTTTTATGCATCACCCCACCTCACCTTTCCCGTTAAGCAGCCATAGTGTGTTTTCTAAATGTGTAACTCTGTTCTGTTTTGTAATTCAGTTCAAGTGTAGCAATTTTGACATTCCCTCTATAAGTGATATCTTAAGATAAGTGTCTTTTTCTCTGTGACTTATTTCACTGAGAGTCATCGTACCTAAATCCACTCATCCTGCTGCTACTAGCCTTATGACATTGATTTCATGGCTGAGTGATATTCCATTGTGCCTAAGTACCACAACTTCTTTATCCATTTTTCGCTTTCCTGGGATATTGAAGGTGTAGCGAAGTGGAGGTTCTTGGAAACAGAGCAGCCCTAAACTTTGGGGTGCCTGTGTCTTGTTGATTTTTAGGTTTCCCGATTTATACGCCCATGAGTGGAAGTGTCCTATGCTCTCTAAGCTGTGCTTATTACATGTTTCAGGACACACCGTACACTTCTCCAGAGTGGCTGTTGGCAATTTACAGCCCGCCCATCAGCGTAGCAAGGCTCCCATGTCTCCATGGCCTGTCCTGCATTTCTGGTTTTTACACGTTTTTCAGCATGGCCCTTTTGACCGATGGCAAGCGAGACTTCTTTGTAGCGCTGATTTGCCTTTCCGGCTTGCCTGGTTGGCCAAAAAGGGCGTATGCGTTTTTTCCTGAATATATTCAGGAAAAAACGCATACGCCCTTTTTGGCCAAGGGCATCATTGTCAACGCTTTGCCGCTTTTCATGTGCTTTCAAGGCGAGTCGAGTCTGCCTCCTGAAACCTGTTTCCTGCAATTCTGCCTTGCTTTCAAATCCTCTTCGTTGCCTTCCCTCAATATATTTGTGGACGAGAGTTATCATTTATAACTCTGCAGGTTTGTGAGTTGCAGTGCCCCTGAGCTCCATTTGTCAACTCGCTTTTTTGGGAGCTGGCCGCCAAAGCGCAGGATTGCTTCAGGCCGTATTCTGGTTCCGGGGGGCAGGCTGAGCCTGTGGTTCATTCTTCTTCCTGATGGGAAAATAGAGTGACCTGTGCCTGTCCCAACACCTAGAGCTAGTCTCTCATTGGTTCCCCCTCTTCCCGTTCATCCTCAGGCCAAATTGCGACCTGTCCGAAACAGGAGGTTAAAGGTGCTGATTCTCCAAGTAGGGAGATTGTTAGTAGAGAGGCTGGAATGGCGAACCCGAGCACAAGGAGAGGAGAAATGAGGTGTGTTTGAGAAACCTTTCCCAATCACACGGTGTACCATCTTCTGGGCTTCCCACACATGTTTTCGATGTAGGAAGATGCCCTTGAACCTGGAGATTTGGGACCCACGGCATGGGTACCACGCAGTAGGACTTTAAAGGGTCTGCGTTTGCTCACCCAAGCTCACCAATCCTCTCAGCCCCAAGAGTGTCCAGCCTCATGTCTCATCCAGCTGTGGGTCTAGATATGGTGAATCCAGGTTGCATCAGAGCCCCTGAACGGATTTTGTAAGAATTTCTCTCTCTTTCACTGTCTTTGTTTTCTGGGGTTTTTTTTAAGTAATCTATTTTTATAATCGGGTTTAGCTGCTTTTCACTGCTGTGTTTATGCCGCTTTACACCCTCTTGATGCACTTCCAGAGAGAGATCAATACATAGGTTTTAAGACTCTTACTAGTCAGATATATTCTTGGGCGGTGAATAGGGGCTGTTGAGTCCAGTTCACTGAGCAGGGAGTAGGTCTTGTCTATTACATATTTGGCTTGTGGAACGGTATCTGAGCTAATTTCAAACCCTTGTTTTATGCATCACCCCACCTCACCTTTCCCGTTAAGCAGCCATAGTGTGTTTTCTAAATGTGTGACTCTGTTCTGTTTTGTAATTCCGTTCAAGTATAGCGATTTTGACATTCCCTCTATAAGTGATATCTTAGGATAAGTGTCTTTTTCTCTGTGACTTATTTCACTGAGAGTCATCGTACCTAAATCCACTCATCCTGCTGCTACTAGCCTTATGACATTGATTTCATGGCTGAGTGATATTCCATTGTGCCTAAGTACCACAACTTCTTTATCCATTTTTCGCTTTCCTGGGATATTGAAGGTGTAGCGAAGTGGAGGTTCTTGGAAACAGAGCAGCCCTAAACTTTGGGGTGCCTGTGTCTTGTTGATTTTTAGGTTTCCCGATTTATACGCCCATGAGTGGAAGTGCCCTATGCTCTCTAAGCTGTGCTTATTACATGTTTCAGGACACACCGTACACTTCTCCAGAGTGGTTGTTGGCAATTTACATCCCGCCCATCAGCGTAGCAAGGCTCCCATGTCTCCGTGGCCTGTCCTGCATTTCTGGTTTTTACACTTTTTTCAGCATGGCCCTTTTGACCGATGGCAAGCAAGACTTCTTTGTAGCGCTGATTTGCCTTTCCGGCTTGCCTGGTTGGCCAAAAAGGGCGTATGCGTTTTTTCCTGAATATATTCAGGAAAAAACGCATACGCCCTTTTTGGCCAAGGGCATCATTGTCAACGCTTTGCCGCTTTTCATGTGCTTTCAAGGCGAGTCGAGTCTGCCTCCTGAAACCTGTTTCCTGCAATTCTGCCTTGCCTTCAAATCCTCTTCGTTGCCTTCCCTCAATATATTTGTGGACGAGAGTTATCATTTATAACTCTGCAGGTTTGTGAGTTGCAGTGCCCCTGAGCTCCATTTGTCAAGTCGCTTTTTTGGGAGCTTGCCGCCAAAGCGCAGGATTGCTTCAGGCCGTATTCTGGTTCCGGGGGGCAGGCTGAGCCTGTGGCTCATTCTTCTTCCTGATGGGAAAATAGAGTGACCTGTGCCTGTCCCAACACCTAGCGCTAGTCTCTCATTGGTTCCCCGTATTCCCGTTCATCCTCAGGCCAAATTGCGACCTGTCCGAAACAGGAGGTTAAAGGTGCTGATTCTCCAAGTAGGGAGATTGTTAGTAGAGCGGCTGGAATGGCGAACCCGAGCACAAGGAGAGGAGAAATGAGGTGCGTTGGAGAAACCTTTCCCGATCACACGGTGTACCATCTTCTGGGTTTCCCACGCATGTTTTCGATGTAGGAAGATGCCCTTGAACCTGGAGATTTGGGACCCACGGCATGGGTACCACGCAGTAGGACTTTAAAGGGTCTGCGTTTGCTCACCCAAGCTCACCAATCCTCTCAGCCCCAAGAGTGTCCAGCCTCATGTCTCATCCAGCTGTGGGTCTAGATATGGTCAATCCAGGTTGCATCAGAGCCCCTGAACGGATTTTGTAAGAATTTCTCTCTCTTTCACTGTTTTTGTTTTATGGGGTTTTTTTTAAGTAATCTATTTTTATAATGGGGTTTAGCTGCTTTTCACTGCTGTGTTTATGCCGCTTTACACCCTCTTGATGCACTTCCAGAGAGAGATCAATACATAGGTTTTAAGACTCTTACTAGTCAGATATATTCTTGGGCGGTGAATAGGGGCTGTTGAGTCCAGTTCACTGAGCAGGGAGTAGGTCTTGTCTATTACACATTAGGCTTGTGGAACGGTATCTGAGCTAATTTCAAACCCTTGTTTTATGCATCACCCCACCTCACCTTTCCCGTTAAGCAGCCATAGTGTGATTTCTAAATGTGTGACTCTGTTCTGTTTTGTAATTCCGTTCAAGTGTAGCGATTTTGACATTCCCTGTATAAGTGATATCTTAGGATAAGTGTCTTTTTCTCTGTGACTTATTTCACTGAGAGTCATCGTACCTAAATCCACTCATCCTGCTGCTACTAGCCTTATGACATTGATTTCATGGCTGAGTGATATTCCATTGTGCCTAAGTACCACAACTTCTTTATCCATTTTTCGCTTTCCTGGGATATTGAAGGTGTAGCGAAGTGGAGGTTCTTGGAAACAGAGCAGCCCTAAACTTTGGGGTGCCTGTGTCTTGTTGATTTTTAGGTTTCCCGATTTATACGCCCATGAGTGGAAGTGCCCTATGCTCTCTAAGCTGTGCTTATTACATGTTTCAGGACACACCGTACACTTCTCCAGAGTGGCTGTTGGCAATTTACAGCCCGCCCATCAGCGTAGCAAGGCTCCCATGTCTCCATGGCCTGTCCTGTATTTCTGGTTTTTACACTTTTTTCAGCATGGCCCTTTTGACCGATGGCAAGCGAGACTTCTTTGTAGCGCTGATTTGCCTTTCCGGCTTGCCTGGTTGGCCAAAAAGGGCGTATGCGTTTTTTCCTGAATATATTCAGGAAAAAACGCATACGCCCTTTTTGGCCAAGGGCATCATTGTCAACGCTTTGCCGCTTTTCATGTGCTTTCAAGGCGAGTCGAGTCTGCCTCCTGAAACCTGTTTCCTGCAATTCTGCCTTGCCTTCAAATCCTCTTCGTTGCCTTCCCTCAATATATTTGTGGACGAGAGTTATCATTTATAACTCTGCAGGTTTGTGAGTTGCAGTGCCCCTGAGCTCCATTTGTCAAGTCGCTTTTTTGGGAGCTGGCCGCCAAAGCGCAGGATTGCTTCAGGCCGTATTCTGGTTCCGGGGGGCAGGCTGAGCCTGTGGCTCATTCTTCTTCCTGATGGGAAAATAGAGTGACCTGTGCCTGTCCCAACACCTAGCGCTAGTCTCTCATTGGTTCCCCGTATTCCCGTTCATCCTCAGGCCAAATTGCGACCTGTCCGAAACAGGAGGTTAAAGGTGCTGATTCTCCAAGTAGGGAGATTGTTAGTAGAGCGGCTGGAATGGCGAACCCGAGCACAAGGAGAGGAGAAATGAGGTGCGTTTGAGAAACCTTTCCCGATCACACGGTGTACCATCTTCTGGGTTTCCCACGCATGTTTTCGATGTAGGAAGATGCCCTTGAACCTGGAGATTTGGGACCCACGGCATGGGTACCACGCAGTAGGACTTTAAAGGGTCTGCGTTTGCTCACCCAAGCTCACCAATCCTCTCAGCCCCAAGAGTGTCCAGCCTCATGTCTCATCCAGCTGTGGGTCTAGATATGGTCAGTCCAGCTTGCATCAGAGCCCCTGAACGGATTTTGTAAGAATTTCTCTCTCTTTCACTGTCTTTGTTTTCTGGGGTTTTTTTTAAGTAATCTATTTTTATAATGGGGTTTAGCTGCTTTTCACTGCTGTGTTTATGCCGCTTTACACCCTCTTGATTCACTTCCAGAGAGAGATCAATACATAGGTTTTAAGACTCTTACTAGTCAGATATATTCTTGGGTGGTGAATAGGGGCTGTTGAGTCCAGTTCACTGAGCAGGGAGTAGGTCTTGTCTATTACATATTTGGCTTGTGGAACGGTATCTGAGCTAATTTCAAACCCTTGTTTTATGCATCACCCCACCTCACCTTTCCCGTTAAGCAGCCATAGTGTGTTTTCTAAATGTGTGACTCTGTTCTGTTTTGTAATTCAGTTCAAGTGTAGCGATTTTGACATTCCCTCTATAAGTGATATCTTAGGATAAGTGTCTTTTTCTCTGTGACTTATTTCACTGAGAGTCATCGTACCTAAATCCACTCATCCTGCTGCTACTAGCCTTATGACATTGATTTCATGGCTGAGTGATATTCCATTGTGCCTAAGTACCACAACTTCTTTATCCATTTTTCGCTTTCCTGGGATATTGAAGGTGTACCGAAGTGGAGGTTCTTGGAAACAGAGCAGCCCTAAACTTTGGGGTGCCTGTGTCTTGTTGATTTTTAGGTTTCCCGATTTATACGCCCATGAGTGGCAGTGTCCTATGCTCTCTAAGCTGTGCTTATTACATGTTTCAGGACACACCGTACACTTCTCCAGAGTGGCTGTTGGCAATTTACAGCCCGCCCATCAGCGTAGCAAGGCTCCCATGTCTCCATGGCCTGTCCTGCATTTCTGGTTTTTACACTTTTTTCAGCATGGCCCTTTTGACCGATGGCAAGCGAGACTTCTTTGTAGCGCTGATTTGCCTTTCCGGCTTGCCTGGTTGGCCAAAAAGGGCGTATGCGTTTTTTCCTGAATATATTCAGGAAAAAACGCATACGCCCTTTTTGGCCAAGGGCATCATTGTCAACGCTTTGCCGCTTTTCATGTGCTTTCAAGGCGAGTCGAGTCTGCCTCCTGAAACCTGTTTCCTGCAATTCTGCCTTGCTTTCAAATCCTCTTCGTTGCCTTCCCTCAATATATTTGTGGACGAGAGTTATCATTTATAACTCTGCAGGTTTGTGAGTTGCAGTGCCCCTGAGCTCCATTTGTCAAGTCGCTTTTTTGGGAGCTGGCCGCCAAAGCGCAGGATTGCTTCAGGCCGTATTCTGGTTCCGGGGGGCAGGCTGAGCCTGTGGTTCATTCTTCTTCCTGATGGGAAAATAGAGTGACCTGTGCCTGTCCCAACACCTAGAGCTAGTCTCTCATTGGTTCCCCCTCTTCCCGTTCATCCTCAGGCCAAATTGCGACCTGTCCGAAACAGGAGGTTAAAGGTGCTGATTCTCCAAGTAGGGAGATTGTTAGTAGAGAGGCTGGAATGGCGAACCCGAGCACAAGGAGAGGAGAAATGAGGTGTGTTTGAGAAACCTTTCCCGATCACACGGTGTACCATCTTCTGGGCTTCCCACACATGTTTTCGATGTAGGAAGATGCCCTTGAACCTGGAGATTTGGGACCCACGGCATGGGTACCACGCAGTAGGACTTTAAAGGGTCTGCGTTTGCTCACCCAAGCTCACCAATCCTCTCAGCCCCAAGAGTGTCCAGCCTCATGTCTCATCCAGCTGTGGGTCTAGATATGGTGAATCCAGGTTGCATCAGAGCCCCTGAACGGATTTTGTAAGAATTTCTCTCTCTTTCACTGTCTTTGTTTTATGGGGTTTTTTTTAAGTAATCTATTTTTATAATGGGGTTTAGCTGCTTTTCACTGCTGTGTTTATGCCGCTTTACACCCTCTTGATGCACTTCCAGAGAGCGATCAATACATAGGTTTTAAGACTCTTACTAGTCAGATATATTCTTGGGCGGTGAATAGGGGCTGTTGAGTCCAGTTCACTGAGCAGGGAGTAGGTCTTGTCTATTACATATTTGGCTTGTGGAACGGTATCTGAGCTAATTTCAAACCCTTGTTTTATGCATCACCCCACCTCACCTTTCCCGTTAAGCAGCCATAGTGTGTTTTCTAAATGTGTGACTCTGTTCTGTTTTGTAATTCCGTTCAAGTGTAGCGATTTTGACATTCCCTCTATAAGTGATATCTTAGGATAAGTGTCTTTTTCTCTGTGACTTATTTCACTGAGAGTCATCGTACCTAAATCCACTCATCCTGCTGCTACTAGCCTTATGACATTGATTTCATGGCTGAGTGATATTCCATTGTGCCTAAGTGCCACAACTTCTTTATCCATTTTTCTCTTTCCTGGGATATTGAAGGTGTACCGAAGTGGAGGTTCTTGGAAACAGAGCAGCCCTAAACTTTGGGGTGCCTGTGTCTTGTTGATTTTTAGGTTTCCCGATTTATACGCCCATGAGTGGAAGTGCCCTATGCTCTCTAAGCTGTGCTTATTACATGTTTCAGGACACACCGTACACTTCTCCAGAGTGGCTGCTGGCAATTTACAGCCCGCCCATCAGCGTAGCAAGGCTCCCATGTCTCCATGGCCTGTCCTGCATTTCTGGTTTTTACACTTTTTTCAGCATGGCCCTTTTGACCGATGGCAAGCGAGACTTCTTTGTAGCGCTGATTTGCCTTTCCGGCTTGCCTGGTTGGCCAAAAAGGGCGTATGCGTTTTTTCCTGAATATATTCAGGAAAAAACGCATACGCCCTTTTTGGCCAAGGGCATCATTGTCAACGCTTTGCCGCTTTTCATGTGCTTTCAAAGCGAGTCGAGTCTGCCTCCTGAAACCTGTTTCCTGCAATTCTGCCTTGCCTTCAAATCCTCTTCGTTGCCTTCCCTCAATATATTTGTGGACGAGAGTTATCATTTATAACTCTGCAGGTTTGTGAGTTGCAGTGCCCCTGAGCTCCATTTGTCAACTCGCTTTTTTGGGAGCTGGCCGCCAAAGCGCAGGATTGCTTCAGGCCGTATTCTGGTTCCGGGGGGCAGGCTGAGCCTGTGGCTCATTCTTCTTCCTGATGGGAAAATAGAGTGACCTGTGCCTGTCCCAACACCTAGCGCTAGTCTCTCATTGGTTCCCCGTATTCCCGTTCATCCTCAGGCCAAATTGCGACCTGTCCGAAACAGGAGGTTAAAGGTGCTGATTCTCCAAGTAGGGAGATTGTTAGTAGAGCGGCTGGAATGGCGAACCCGAGCACAAGGAGAGGAGAAATGAGGTGCGTTGGAGAAACCTTTCCCGATCACACGGTGTACCATCTTCTGGGTTTCCCACGCATGTTTTCGATGTAGGAAGATGCCCTTGAACCTGGAGATTTGGGACCCACGGCATGGGTACCACGCAGTAGGACTTTAAAGGGTCTGCGTTTGCTCACCCAAGCTCACCAATCCTCTCAGCCCCAAGAGTGTCCAGCCTCATGTCTCATCCAGCTGTGGGTCTAGATATGGTCAGTCCAGCTTGCATCAGAGCCCCTGAACGGATTTTGTAAGAATTTCTCTCTCTTTCACTGTCTTTGTTTTCTGGGGTTTTTTTTAAGTAATCTATTTTTATAATCGGGTTTAGCTGCTTTTCACTGCTGTGTTTATGCCGCTTTACACCCTCTTGATTCACTTCCAGAGAGAGATCAATACATAGGTTTTAAGACTCTTACTAGTCAGATATATTCTTGGGTGGTGAATAGGGGCTGTTGAGTCCAGTTCACTGAGCAGGGAGTAGGTCTTGTCTATTACATATTTGGCTTGTGGAACGGTATCTGAGCTAATTTCAAACCCTTGTTTTATGCATCACCCCACCTCACCTTTCCCGTTAAGCAGCCATAGTGTGTTTTCTAAATGTGTGACTCTGTTCTGTTTTGTAATTCCGTTCAAGTGTAGCGAGTTTGACATTCCCTCTATAAGTGATATCTTAGGATAAGTGTCTTTTTCTCTGTGACTTATTTCACTGAGAGTCATCGTACCTAAATCCACTCATCCTGCTGCTACTAGCCTTATGACATTGATTTCATGGCTGAGTGATATTCCATTGTGCCTAAGTGCCACAACTTCTTTATCCATTTTTCTCTTTCCTGGGATATTGAAGGTGTACCGAAGTGGAGGTTCTTGGAAACAGAGCAGCCCTAAACTTTGGGGTGCCTGTGTCTTGTTGATTTTTAGGTTTCCCGATTTATACGCCCATGAGTGGAAGTGCCCTATGCTCTCTAAGCTGTGCTTATTACATGTTTCAGGACACACCGTACACTTCTCCAGAGTGGCTGCTGGCAATTTACAGCCCGCCCATCAGCGTAGCAAGGCTCCCATGTCTCCATGGCCTGTCCTGCATTTCTGGTTTTTACACTTTTTTCAGCATGGCCCTTTTGACCGATGGCAAGCGAGACTTCTTTGTAGCGCTGATTTGCCTTTCCGGCTTGCCTGGTTGGCCAAAAAGGGCGTATGCGTTTTTTCCTGAATATATTCAGGAAAAAACGCATACGCCCTTTTTGGCCAAGGGCATCATTGTCAACGCTTTGCCGCTTTTCATGTGCTTTCAAGGCGAGTCGACTCTGCCTCCTGAAACCTGTTTCCTGCAATTCTGCCTTGCTTTCAAATCCTCTTCGTTGCCTTCCCTCAATATATTTGTGGACGAGAGTTATCATTTATAACTCTGCAGGTTTGTGAGTTGCAATGCCCCTGAGCTCCATTAGTCAACTCGCTTTTTTGGGAGCTGGCCGCCAAAGCGCAGGATTGCTTCAGGCCGTATTCTGGTTCCGGGGGGCAGGCTGAGCCTGTGGTTCATTCTTCTTCCTGATGGGAAAATAGAGTGACCTGTGCCTGTCCCAACACCTAGAGCTAGTCTCTCATTGGTTCCCCCTCTTCCCGTTCATCCTCAGGCCAAATTGCGACCTGTCCGAAACAGGAGGTTAAAGGTGCTGATTCTCCAAGTAGGGAGATTGTTAGTAGAGAGGCTGGAATGGCGAACCCGAGCACAAGGAGAGGAGAAATGAGGTGCGTTTGAGAAACCTTTCCCGATCACACGGTGTACCATCTTCTGGGTTTCCCACACATGTTTTCGATGTAGGAAGATGCCCTTGAACCTGGAGATTTGGGACCCACGGCATGGGTACCACGCAGTAGGACTTTAAAGGGTCTGCGTTTGCTCACCCAAGCTGACCAATCCTCTCAGCCCCAAGAGTGTCCAGCCTCATGTCTCATCCAGCTGTGGGTCTAGATATGGTCAATCCAGGTTGCATCAGAGCCCCTGAACGGATTTTGTAAGAATTTCTCTCTCTTTCACTGTCTTTGTTTTCTGGGGTTTTTTTTAAGTAATCTATTTTTATAATGGGGTTTAGCTGCTTTTCACTGCTGTGTTTATGCCGCTTTACACCCTCTTGATGCACTTCCAGAGAGAGATCAATACATAGGTTTTAAGACTCTTACTAGTCAGATATATTCTTGGGCGGTGAATAGGGGCTGTTGAGTCCAGTTCACTGAGCAGGGAGTAGGTCTTGTCTATTACACATTAGGCTTGTGGAACGGTATCTGAGCTAATTTCAAACCCTTGTTTTATGCATCACCCCACCTCACCTTTCCCGTTAAGCAGCCATAGTGTGTTTTCTAAATGTGTGACTCTGTTCTGTTTTGTAATTCCGTTCAAGTGTAGCGATTTTGACATTCCCTGTATAAGTGATATCTTAGGATAAGTGTCTTTTTCTCTGTGACTTATTTCACTGAGAGTCATCGTACCTAAATCCACTCATCCTGCTGCTACTAGCCTTATGACATTGATTTCATGGCTGAGTGATATTCCATTGTGCCTAAGTACCACAACTTCTTTATCCATTTTTCGCTTTCCTGGGATATTGAAGGTGTAGCGAAGTGGAGGTTCTTGGAAACAGAGCAGCCCTAAACTTTGGGGTGCCTGTGTCTTGTTGATTTTTAGGTTTCCCGATTTATACGCCCATGAGTGGAAGTGCCCTATGCTCTCTAAGCTGTGCTTATTACATGTTTCAGGACACACCGTACACTTCTCCAGAGTGGCTGTTGGCAATTTACAGCCCGCCCATCAGCGTAGCAAGGCTCCCATGTCTCCATGGCCTGTCCTGTATTTCTGGTTTTTACACTTTTTTCAGCATGGCCCTTTTGACCGATGGCAAGCGAGACTTCTTTGTAGCGCTGATTTGCCTTTCCGGCTTGCCTGGTTGGCCAAAAAGGGCGTATGCGTTTTTTCCTGAATATATTCAGGAAAAAACGCATACGCCCTTTTTGGCCAAGGGCATCATTGTCAACGCTTTGCCGCTTTTCATGTGCTTTCAAGGCGAGTCGAGTCTGCCTCCTGAAACCTGTTTCCTGCAATTCTGCCTTGCCTTCAAATCCTCTTCGTTGCCTTCCCTCAATATATTTGTGGACGAGAGTTATCATTTATAACTCTGCAGGTTTGTGAGTTGCAGTGCCCCTGAGCTCCATTTGTCAACTCGCTTTTTTGGGAGCTGGCCGCCAAAGCGCAGGATTGCTTCAGGCCGTATTCTGGTTCCGGGGGGCAGGCTGAGCCTGTGGCTCATTCTTCTTCCTGATGGGAAAATAGAGTGACCTGTGCCTGTCCCAACACCTAGCGCTAGTCTCTCATTGGTTCCCCGTATTCCCGTTCATCCTCAGGCCAAATTGCGACCTGTCCGAAACAGGAGGTTAAAGGTGCTGATTCTCCAAGTAGGGAGATTGTTAGTAGAGCGGCTGGAATGGCGAACCCGAGCACAAGGAGAGGAGAAATGAGGTGCGTTGGAGAAACCTTTCCCGATCACACGGTGTACCATCTTCTGGGTTTCCCACGCATGTTTTCGATGTAGGAAGATGCCCTTGAACCTGGAGATTTGGGACCCACGGCATGGGTACCACGCAGTAGGACTTTAAAGGGTCTGCGTTTGCTCACCCAAGCTCACCAATCCTCTCAGCCCCAAGAGTGTCCAGCCTCATGTCTCATCCAGCTGTGGGTCTAGATATGGTCAGTCCAGCTTGCATCAGAGCCCCTGAACGGATTTTGTAAGAATTTCTCTCTCTTTCACTGTCTTTGTTTTCTGGGGTTTTTTTTAAGTAATCTATTTTTATAATGGGGTTTAGCTGCTTTTCACTGCTGTGTTTATGCCGCTTTACACCCTCTTGATTCACTTCCAGAGAGAGATCAATACATAGGTTTTAAGACTCTTACTAGTCAGATATATTCTTGGGTGGTGAATAGGGGCTGTTGAGTCCAGTTCACTGAGCAGGGAGTAGGTCTTGTCTATTACATATTTGGCTTGTGGAACGGTATCTGAGCTAATTTCAAACCCTTGTTTTATGCATCACCCCACCTCACCTTTCCCGTTAAGCAGCCATAGTGTGTTTTCTAAATGTGTGACTCTGTTCTGTTTTGTAATTCCGTTCAAGTGTAGCGATTTTGACATTCCCTCTATAAGTGATATCTTAGGATAAGTGTCTTTTTCTCTGTGACTTATTTCACTGAGAGTCATCGTACCTAAATCCACTCATCCTGCTGCTACTAGCCTTATGACATTGATTTCATGGCTGAGTGATATTCCATTGTGCCTAAGTACCACAACTTCTTTATCCATTTTTCGCTTTCCTGGGATATTGAAGGTGTAGCGAAGTGGAGGTTCTTGGAAACAGAGCAGCCCTAAACTTTGGGGTGCCTGTGTCTTGTTGATTTTTAGGTTTCCCGATTTATACGCCCATGAGTGGAAGTGCCCTATGCTCTCTAAGCTGTGCTTATTACATGTTTCAGGACACACCGTACACTTCTCCAGAGTGGCTGTTGGCAATTTACAGCCCGCCCATAAGCGTAGCAAGGCTCCCATGTCTCCATGGCCTGTCCTGCATTTCTGGTTTTTACACTTTTTTCAGCATGGCCCTTTTGACCGATGGCAAGCGAGACTTCTTTGTAGCGCTGATTTGCCTTTCCGGCTTGCCTGGTGGCCAAAAAGGGCGTATGCGTTTTTTCCTGAATATATTCAGGAAAAAACGCATACGCCCTTTTTGGCCAAGGGCATCATTGTCAACGCTTTGCCGCTTTTCATGTGCTTTCAAGGCGAGTCGAGTCTGCCTCCTGAAACCTGTTTCCTGCAATTCTGCCTTGCTTTCAAATCCTCTTCGTTGCCTTCCCTCAATATATTTGTGGACGAGAGTTATCATTTATAACTCTGCAGGTTTGTGAGTTGCAGTGCCCCTGAGCTCCATTTGTCAACTCGCTTTTTTGGGAGCTGGCCGCCAAAGCGCAGGATTGCTTCAGGCTGTATTTTGGTTCCCGGGGGCAGGCTGAGCCTGTGACTCATTCTTCTTCCTGATGGGAAAATAGAGTGACCTGTGCCTGTCCCAACACCTAGAGCTAGTCTCTCATTGGTTCCCCCTCTTCCCGTTCATCCTCAGGCCAAATTGCGACCTGTCCGAAACAGGAGGTTAAAGGTGCTGATTCTCCAAGTAGGGAGATTGTTAGTAGAGCGGCTGGAATGGCGAACCCGAGCACAAGGAGAGGAGAAATGAGGTGCGTTTGAGAAACCTTTCCCGATCACACGGTGTACCATCTTCTGGGTTTCCCACGCATGTTTTCGATGTAGGAAGATGCCCTTGAACCTGGAGATTTGGGACCCATGGCATGGGTACCACGCAGTAGGACTTTAAAGGGTCTGCGTTTGCTCACCCAAGCTGACCAATCCTCTCAGCCCCAAGAGTGTCCAGCCTCATGTCTCATCCAGCTGTGGGTCTAGATATGGTCAATCCAGGTTGCATCAGAGCCCCTGAACGGATTTTGTAAGAATTTCTCTCTCTTTCACTGTCTTTGTTTTCTGGGGTTTTTTTTAAGTAATCTATTTTTATAATGGGGTTTAGCTGCTTTTCACTGCTGTGTTTATGCCGCTTTACACCCTCTTGATGCACTTCCAGAGAGAGATCAATACATAGGTTTTAAGACTCTTACTAGTCAGATATATTCTTGGGCGGTGAATAGGGGCTGTTGAGTCCAGTTCACTGAGCAGGGAGTAGGTCTTGTCTATTACACATTAGGCTTGTGGAACGGTATCTGAGCTAATTTCAAACCCTTGTTTTATGCATCACCCCAGCTCACCTTTCCCGTTAAGCAGCCATAGTGTGTTTTCTAAATGTGTGACTCTGTTCTGTTTTGTAATTCCGTTCAACTGTAGCGATTTTGACATTCCCTGTATAAGTGATATCTTAGGATAAGTGTCTTTTTCTCTGTGACTTATTTCACTGAGAGTCATCGTACCTAAATCCACTCATCCTGCTGCTACTAGCCTTATGACATTGATTTCATGGCTGAGTGATATTCCATTGTGCCTAAGTACCACAACTTCTTTATCCATTTTTCGCTTTCCTGGGATATTGAAGGTGTAGCGAAGTGGAGGTTCTTGGAAACAGAGCAGCCCTAAACTTTGGGGTGCCTGTGTCTTGTTGATTTTTAGGTTTCCCGATTTATACGCCCATGAGTGGAAGTGCCCTATGCTCTCTAAGCTGTGCTTATTACATGTTTCAGGACACACCATACACTTCTCCAGAGTGGCTGTTGGCAATTTACAGCCCGCCCATCAGCGTAGCAAGGCTCCCATGTCTCCATGGCCTGTCCTGCATTTGTGGTTTTTACACTTTTTTCAGCATGGCCCTTTTGACCGATGGCAAGCAAGACTTCTTTGTAGCGCTGATTTGCCTTTTCGGCTTGCCTGGTTGGCCAGAAGGGGCGTATGCGTTTTTTCCTGAATATATTCAGGAAAAAACGCATACGCCCTTTTTGGCCAACGGCATCATTGTCAACGCTTTGCCGCTTTTCATGTGCTTTCAAGGCGAGTCGAGTCTGCCTCCTGAAACCTGTTTCCTGCAATTCTGCCTTGCCTTCAAATCCTCTTCGTTGCCTTCCCTCAATATATTTGTGGACGAGAGTTATCATTTATAACTCTGCAGGTTTGTGAGTTGCAGTGCCCCTGAGCTCCATTTGTCAACTCGCTTTTTTGGGAGCTGGCCGCCAAAGCGCAGGATTGCTTCAGGCCGTATTCTGGTTCCGGGGGGCAGGCTGAGCCTGTGGCTCATTCTTCTTCCTGATGGGAAAATAGAGTGACCTGTGCCTGTCCCAACACCTAGCGCTAGTCTCTCATTGGTTCCCCGTCTTCCCGTTCATCCTCAGTCCAAATTGCGACCTGTCCGAAACAGGAGGTTAAAGGTGCTGATTCTCCAAGTAGGGAGATTGTTAGTAGAGCGGCTGGAATGGCGAACCCGAGCACAAGGAGAGGAGAAATGAGGTGCGTTTGAGAAACCTTTCCCGATCACACGGTGTACCATCTTCTGGGTTTCCCACGCATGTTTTCGATGTAGGAAGATGCCCTTGAACCTGGAGATTTGGGACCCACGGCATGGGTACCACGCAGTATGACTTTAAAGGGTCTGCGTTTGCTCACCCAAGCTCACCAATCCTCTCAGCCCCAAGAGTGTCCAGCCTCATGTCTCATCCAGCTGTGGGTCTAGATATGGTCAATCCAGGTTGCATCAGAGCCCCTGAACGGATTTTGTAAGAATTTCTCTCTCTTTCACTGTCTTTGTTTTATGGGGTTTTTTTTAAGTAATCTATTTTTATAATGGGGTTTAGCTGCTTTTCACTGCTGTGTTTATGCCGCTTTACACCCTCTTGATTCACTTCCAGAGAGAGATCAATACATAGGTTTTAAGACTCTTACTAGTCAGATATATTCTTGGGCGGTGAATAGGGGCTGTTTAGTCCAGTTCACTGAGAAGCGAGTAGGTCTTGTCTATTACATATTTGGCTTGTGGAACGGTATCTGAGCTAATTTCAAACCCTTGTTTTATGCATCACCCCACCTCACCTTTCCCGTTAAGCAGCCATAGTGTGTTTTCTAAATGTGTAACTCTGTTCTGTTTTGTAATTCAGTTCAAGTGTAGCAATTTTGACATTCCCTCTATAAGTGATATCTTAAGATAAGTGTCTTTTTCTCTGTGACTTATTTCACTGAGAGTCATCGTACCTAAATCCACTCATCCTGCTGCTACTAGCCTTATGACATTGATTTCATGGCTGAGTGATATTCCATTGTGCCTAAGTACCACAACTTCTTTATCCGTTTTTCGCTTTCCTGGGATATTGAAGGTGTAGCGAAGTGGAGGTTCTTGGAAACAGAGCAGCCCTAAACTTTGGGGTGCCTGTGTCTTGTTGATTTTTAGTTTTCCCGATTTATACGCCCATGAGTGGAAGTGCCCTATGCTCTCTAAGCTGTGCTTATTACATGTTTCAGGACACACCGTACACTTCTCCAGAGTGGCTGTTGGCAATTTACAGCCCGCCCATCAGCGTAGCAAGGCTCCCATGTCTCCATGGCCTGTCCTGCATTTCTGGTTTTTACACTTTTTTCAGCATGGCCCTTTTGACCGATGGCAAGCGAGACTTCTTTGTAGCGCTGATTTGCCTTTCCGGCTTGCCTGGTTGGCCAAAAAGGGCGTATGCGTTTTTTCCTGAATATATTCAGGAAAAAACGCATACGCCCTTTTTGGCCAAGGGCATCATTGTCAACGCTTTGCCGCTTTTCATGTGCTTTCAAGGCGAGTCGAGTCTGCCTCCTGAAACCTGTTTCCTGCAATTCTGCCTTGCTTTCAAATCCTCCTCGTTGCCTTCGCTCAATATATTTGTGGACGAGAGTTATCATTTATAATTCTGCAGGTTTGTGAGTTGCAGTGCCCCTGAGCTCCATTTGTCAAGTCGCTTTTTTGGGAGCTGGCCGCCAAAGCGCAGGATTGCTTCAGGCCGTATTCTGGTTCCGGGGGGCAGGCTGAGCCTGTGGCTCATTCTTCTTCCTGATGGGAAAATAGAGTGACCTGTGCCTGTCCCAACACCTAGCGCTAGTCTCTCATTGGTTCCCCCTCTTCCCGTTCATCCTCAGGCCAAATTGCGACCTGTCCGAAACAGGAGGTTAAAGGTGCTGATTCTCCAAGTAGGGAGATTGTTAGTAGAGCGGCTGGAATGGCGAACCCGAGCACAAGGAGAGGAGAAATGAGGTGCGTTTGAGAAACCTTTCCCGATCACACGGTGTACCATCTTCTGGGTTTCCCACGCATGTTTTCGATGTAGGAAGATGCCCTTGAACCTGGAGATTTGGGACCCACGGCATGGGTACCACGCAGTAGGACTTTAAAGGGTCTGCGTTTGCTCACCCAAGCTCACCAATCCTCTCAGCCCCAAGAGTGTCCAGCCTCATGTCTCATCCAGCTGTGGGTCTAGATATGGTCAATCCAGGTTGCATCAGAGCCCCTGAACGGATTTTGTAAGAATTTCTCTCTCTTTCACTGTCTTTGTTTTCTGGGGTTTTTTTAAAGTAATCTATTTTTATAATGGGGTTTAGCTGCTTTTCACTGCTGTGTTTATGCCGCTTTACACCCTCTTGATGCACTTCCAGAGAGAGATCAATACATGGGTTTTAAGACTCTTACTAGTCAGATATATTCTTGGGCGGTGAATAGGGGCTGTTGAGTCCAGTTCACTGAGCAGGGAGTAGGTCTTGTCTATTACATATTTGGCTTGTGGAACGGTATCTGAGCTAATTTCAAACCCTTGTTTTATGCATCACCCCACCTCACCTTTCCCGTTACGCAGCCATAGTGTGTTTTCTAAATGTGTGACTCTGTTCTGTTTTGTAATTCAGTTCAAGTGTAGCGATTTTGACATTCCCTCTATAAGTGATATCTTAGGATAAGTGTCTTTTTCTCTGTGACATATTTCACTGAGAGTCATCGTACCTAAATCCACTCATCCTGCTGCTACTAGCCTTATGACATTGATTTCATGGCTGAGTGATATTCCATTGTGCCTAAGTACCACAACTTCTTTATCCATTTTTCGCTTTCCTGGGATATTGAAGGTGTACCGAAGTGGAGGTTCTTGGAAACAGAGCAGCCCTAAACTTTGGGGTGCCTGTGTCTTGTTGATTTTTAGGTTTCCCCATTTAAACGCCCATGCGTTGAAGTGCCCTATGCTCTCTAAGCTGTGCTTATTACATGTTTCAGGACACACCGTACACTTCTCCAGAGTGGCTGTTGGCAATTTACAGCCCGCCCATCAGCGTAGCAAGGCTCCCATGTCTCCATGGCCTGTCCTGCATTTCTGGTTTTTACACTTTTTTCAGCATGGCCCTTTTGACCGATGGCAAGCGAGACTTCTTTGTAGCGCTGATTTGCCTTTTCGGCTTGCCTGGTTGGCCAAATAGGGCGTATGCGTTTTTTCCTGAATATATTCAGGAAAAAACGCATACGCCCTTTTTGGCCAAGGGCATCATTGTCAACGCTTTGCCGCTTTTCATGTGCTTTCAAGGCGAGTCGACTCTGCCTCCTGAAACCTGTTTCCTGCAATTCTGCCTTGCTTTCAAATCCTCTTCGTTGCCTTCCCTCAATATATTTGTGGATGAGAGTTATCATTTATAACTCTGCAGGTTTGTGAGTTGCAGTGCCCCTGAGCTCCATTTGTCAACTCGCTTTTTTGGGAGCTGGCCGCCAAAGCGCAGGATTGCTTCAGGCCGTATTCTGGTTCCGGGGGGCAGGCTGAGCCTGTGGTTCATTCTTCTTCCTGATGGGAAAATAGAGTGACCTGTGCCTGTCCCAACACCTAGAGCTAGTCTCTCATTGGTTCCCCCTCTTCCCGTTCATCCTCAGGCCAAATTGCGACCTGTCCGAAACAGGAGGTTAAAGGTGCTGATTCTCCAAGTAGGGAGATTGTTAGTAGAGAGGCTGGAATGGCGAACCCGAGCACAAGGAGAGGAGAAATGAGGTGTGTTTGAGAAACCTTTCCCGATCACACGGTGTACCATCTTCTGGGCTTCCCACACATGTTTTCGATGTAGGAAGATGCCCTTGAACCTGGAGATTTGGGACCCACGGCATGGGTACCACGCAGTAGGACTTTAAAGGGTCTGCGTTTGCTCACCCAAGCTCACCAATCCTCTCATCCCCAAGAGTGTCCAGCCTCATGTCTCATCCAGCTGTGGGTCTAGATATGGTGAATCCAGGTTGCATCAGAGCCCCTGAACGGATTTTGTAAGAATTTCTCTCTCTTTCACTGTCTTTGTTTTCTGTGGTTTTTTTTAAGTAATCTATTTTTATAATGGGGTTTAGCTGCTTTTCACTGCTGTGTTTATGCCGCTTTACACCCTCTTGATGCACTTCCAGAGAGAGATCAATACATAGGTTTTAAGACTCTTACTAGTCAGATATATTCTTGGGCGGTGAATAGGGGCTGTTGAGTCCAGTTCACTGAGCAGGGAGTAGGTCTTGTCTATTACATATTTGGCTTGTGGAACGGTATCTGAGCTAATTTCAAACCCTTGTTTTATGCATCACCCCACCTCACCTTTCCCGTTAAGCAGCCATAGTGTGTTTTCTAAATGTGTGACTCTGTTCTGTTTTGTAATTCCGTTCAAGTGTAGCGATTTTGACATTCCCTCTATAAGTGATATCTTAGGATAAGTGTCTTTTTCTCTGTGACTTATTTCACTGAGAGTCATCGTACCTAAATCCACTCATCCTGCTCCTACTAGCCTTATGACATTGATTTCATGGCTGAGTGATATTCCATTGTGCCTAAGTACCACAACTTCTTTATCCATTTTTCTCTTTCCTGGGATATTGAAGGTGTAGCGAAGTGGAGGTTCTTGGAAACAGAGCAGCCCTAAACTTTGGGGTGCCTGTGTCTTGTTGATTTTTAGGTTTCCCGATTTATACGCCCATGAGTGGAAGTGCCCTATGCTCTCTAAGCTGTGCTTATTACATGTTTCAGGACACACCGTACACTTCTCCAGAGTGGCTGCTGGCAATTTACAGCCCGCCCATCAGCGTAGCAAGGCTCCCATGTCTCCATGGCCTGTCCTGCATTTCTGGTTTTTACACTTTTTTCAGCATGGCCCTTTTGACCGATGGCAAGCGAGACTTCTTTGTAGCGCTGATTTGCCTTTCCGGCTTGCCTGGTTGGCCAAAAAGGGCGTATGCGTTTTTTCCTGAATATATTCAGGAAAAAACGCATACGCCCTTTTTGGCCAAGGGCATCATTGTCAACGCTTTGCCGCTTTTCATGTGCTTTCAAGGCGAGTCGAGTCTGCCTCCTGAAACCTGTTTCCTGCAATTCTGCCTTGCTTTCAAATCCTCTTCGTTGCCTTCCCTCAATATATTTGTGGACGAGAGTTATCATTTATAACTCTGCAGGTTTGTGAGTTGCAGTGCCCCTGAGCTCCATTTGTCAACTCGCTTTTTTGGGAGCTGGCCGCCAAAGCGCAGGATTGCTTCAGGCCGTATTCTGGTTCCGGGGGGCAGGCTGAGCCTGTGGTTCATTCTTCTTCCTGATGGGAAAATAGAGTGACCTGTGCCTGTCCCAACACCTAGAGCTAGTCTCTCATTGGTTCCCCCTCTTCCCGTTCATCCTCAGGCCAAATTGCGACCTGTCCGAAACAGGAGGTTAAAGGTGCTGATTCTCCAAGTAGGGAGATTGTTAGTAGAGAGGCTGGAATGGCGAACCCGAGCACAAGGAGAGGAGAAATGAGGTGCGTTTGAGAAACCTTTCCCGATCACACGGTGTACCATCTTCTGGGTTTCCCACACATGTTTTCGATGTAGGAAGATGCCCTTGAACCTGGAGATTTGGGACCCACGGCATGGGTACCACGCAGTAGGACTTTAAAGGGTCTGCGTTTGCTCACCCAAGCTCACCAATCCTCTCAGCCCCAAGAGTGTCCAGCCTCATGTCTCATCCAGCTGTGGGTCTAGATATGGTCAATCCAGGTTGCATCAGAGCCCCTGAACGGATTTTGTAAGAATTTCTCTCTCTTTCACTGTCTTTGTTTTCTGGGGTTTTTTTTAAGTAATCTATTTTTATAATGGGGTTTAGCTGCTTTTCACTGCTGTGTTTATGCCGCTTTACACCCTCTTGATGCACTTCCAGAGAGAGATCAATACATAGGTTTTAAGACTCTTACTAGTCAGATATATTCTTGGGCGGTGAATAGGGGCTGTTGAGTCCAGTTCACTGAGCAGGGAGTAGGTCTTGTCTATTACACATTAGGCTTGTGGAACGGTATCTGAGCTAATTTCAAACCCTTGTTTTATGCATCACCCCACCTCACCTTTCCCGTTAAGCAGCCATAGTGTGTTTTCTAAATGTGTGACTCTGTTCTGTTTTGTAATTCCGTTCAAGTGTAGCGATTTTGACATTCCCTGTATAAGTGATATCTTAGGATAAGTGTCTTTTTCTCTGTGACTTATTTCACTGAGAGTCATCGTACCTAAATCCACTCATCCTGCTGCTACTAGCCTTATGACATTGATTTCATGGCTGAGTGATATTCCATTGTGCCTAAGTACCACAACTTCTTTATCCATTTTTCGCTTTCCTGGGATATTGAAGGTGTAGCGAAGTGGAGGTTCTTGGAAACAGAGCAGCCCTAAACTTTGGGGTGCCTGTGTCTTGTTGATTTTTAGGTTTCCCGATTTATACGCCCATGAGTGGAAGTGCCCTATGCTCTCTAAGCTGTGCTTATTACATGTTTCAGGACACACCGTACACTTCTCCAGAGTGGCTGTTGGCAATTTACAGCCCGCCCATCAGCGTAGCAAGGCTCCCATGTCTCCATGGCCTGTCCTGTATTTCTGGTTTTTACACTTTTTTCAGCATGGCCCTTTTGACCGATGGCAAGCGAGACTTCTTTGTAGCGCTGATTTGCCTTTCCGGCTTGCCTGGTTGGCCAAAAAGGGCGTATGCGTTTTTTCCTGAATATATTCAGGAAAAAACGCATACGCCCTTTTTGGCCAAGGGCATCATTGTCAACGCTTTGCCGCTTTTCATGTGCTTTCAAGGCGAGTCGAGTCTGCCTCCTGAAACCTGTTTCCTGCAATTCTGCCTTGCCTTCAAATCCTCTTCGTTGCCTTCCCTCAATATATTTGTGGACGAGAGTTATCATTTATAACTCTGCAGGTTTGTGAGTTGCAGTGCCCCTGAGCTCCATTTGTCAACTCGCTTTTTTGGGAGCTGGCCGCCAAAGCGCAGGATTGCTTCAGGCCGTATTCTGGTTCCGGGGGGCAGGCTGAGCCTGTGGCTCATTCTTCTTCCTGATGGGAAAATAGAGTGACCTGTGCCTGTCCCAACACCTAGCGCTAGTCTCTCATTGGTTCCCCGTATTCCCGTTCATCCTCAGGCCAAATTGCGACCTGTCCGAAACAGGAGGTTAAAGGTGCTGATTCTCCAAGTAGGGAGATTGTTAGTAGAGCGGCTGGAATGGCGAACCCGAGCACAAGGAGAGGAGAAATGAGGTGCGTTGGAGAAACCTTTCCCGATCACACGGTGTACCATCTTCTGGGTTTCCCACGCATGTTTTCGATGTAGGAAGATGCCCTTGAACCTGGAGATTTGGGACCCACGGCATGGGTACCACGCAGTAGGACTTTAAAGGGTCTGCGTTTGCTCACCCAAGCTCACCAATCCTCTCAGCCCCAAGAGTGTCCAGCCTCATGTCTCATCCAGCTGTGGGTCTAGATATGGTCAGTCCAGCTTGCATCAGAGCCCCTGAACGGATTTTGTAAGAATTTCTCTCTCTTTCACTGTCTTTGTTTTCTGGGGTTTTTTTTAAGTAATCTATTTTTATAATGGGGTTTAGCTGCTTTTCACTGCTGTGTTTATGCCGCTTTACACCCTCTTGATTCACTTCCAGAGAGAGATCAATACATAGGTTTTAAGACTCTTACTAGTCAGATATATTCTTGGGTGGTGAATAGGGGCTGTTGAGTCCAGTTCACTGAGCAGGGAGTAGGTCTTGTCTATTACATATTTGGCTTGTGGAACGGTATCTGAGCTAATTTCAAACCCTTGTTTTATGCATCACCCCACCTCACCTTTCCCGTTAAGCAGCCATAGTGTGTTTTCTAAATGTGTGACTCTGTTCTGTTTTGTAATTCCGTTCAAGTGTAGCGATTTTGACATTCCCTCTATAAGTGATATCTTAGGATAAGTGTCTTTTTCTCTGTGACTTATTTCACTGAGAGTCATCGTACCTAAATCCACTCATCCTGCTGCTACTAGCCTTATGACATTGATTTCATGGCTGAGTGATATTCCATTGTGCCTAAGTACCACAACTTCTTTATCCATTTTTCGCTTTCCTGGGATATTGAAGGTGTAGCGAAGTGGAGGTTCTTGGAAACAGAGCAGCCCTAAACTTTGGGGTGCCTGTGTCTTGTTGATTTTTAGGTTTCCCGATTTATACGCCCATGAGTGGAAGTGCCCTATGCTCTCTAAGCTGTGCTTATTACATGTTTCAGGACACACCGTACACTTCTCCAGAGTGGCTGTTGGCAATTTACAGCCCGCCCATAAGCGTAGCAAGGCTCCCATGTCTCCATGGCCTGTCCTGCATTTCTGGTTTTTACACTTTTTTCAGCATGGCCCTTTTGACCGATGGCAAGCGAGACTTCTTTGTAGCGCTGATTTGCCTTTCCGGCTTGCCTGGTGGCCAAAAAGGGCGTATGCGTTTTTTCCTGAATATATTCAGGAAAAAACGCATACGCCCTTTTTGGCCAAGGGCATCATTGTCAACGCTTTGCCGCTTTTCATGTGCTTTCAAGGCGAGTCGAGTCTGCCTCCTGAAACCTGTTTCCTGCAATTCTGCCTTGCTTTCAAATCCTCTTCGTTGCCTTCCCTCAATATATTTGTGGACGAGAGTTATCATTTATAACTCTGCAGGTTTGTGAGTTGCAGTGCCCCTGAGCTCCATTTGTCAACTCGCTTTTTTGGGAGCTGGCCGCCAAAGCGCAGGATTGCTTCAGGCTGTATTTTGGTTCCCGGGGGCAGGCTGAGCCTGTGACTCATTCTTCTTCCTGATGGGAAAATAGAGTGACCTGTGCCTGTCCCAACACCTAGAGCTAGTCTCTCATTGGTTCCCCCTCTTCCCGTTCATCCTCAGGCCAAATTGCGACCTGTCCGAAACAGGAGGTTAAAGGTGCTGATTCTCCAAGTAGGGAGATTGTTAGTAGAGCGGCTGGAATGGCGAACCCGAGCACAAGGAGAGGAGAAATGAGGTGCGTTTGAGAAACCTTTCCCGATCACACGGTGTACCATCTTCTGGGTTTCCCACGCATGTTTTCGATGTAGGAAGATGCCCTTGAACCTGGAGATTTGGGACCCATGGCATGGGTACCACGCAGTAGGACTTTAAAGGGTCTGCGTTTGCTCACCCAAGCTGACCAATCCTCTCAGCCCCAAGAGTGTCCAGCCTCATGTCTCATCCAGCTGTGGGTCTAGATATGGTCAATCCAGGTTGCATCAGAGCCCCTGAACGGATTTTGTAAGAATTTCTCTCTCTTTCACTGTCTTTGTTTTCTGGGGTTTTTTTTAAGTAATCTATTTTTATAATGGGGTTTAGCTGCTTTTCACTGCTGTGTTTATGCCGCTTTACACCCTCTTGATGCACTTCCAGAGAGAGATCAATACATAGGTTTTAAGACTCTTACTAGTCAGATATATTCTTGGGCGGTGAATAGGGGCTGTTGAGTCCAGTTCACTGAGCAGGGAGTAGGTCTTGTCTATTACACATTAGGCTTGTGGAACGGTATCTGAGCTAATTTCAAACCCTTGTTTTATGCATCACCCCAGCTCACCTTTCCCGTTAAGCAGCCATAGTGTGTTTTCTAAATGTGTGACTCTGTTCTGTTTTGTAATTCCGTTCAACTGTAGCGATTTTGACATTCCCTGTATAAGTGATATCTTAGGATAAGTGTCTTTTTCTCTGTGACTTATTTCACTGAGAGTCATCGTACCTAAATCCACTCATCCTGCTGCTACTAGCCTTATGACATTGATTTCATGGCTGAGTGATATTCCATTGTGCCTAAGTACCACAACTTCTTTATCCATTTTTCGCTTTCCTGGGATATTGAAGGTGTAGCGAAGTGGAGGTTCTTGGAAACAGAGCAGCCCTAAACTTTGGGGTGCCTGTGTCTTGTTGATTTTTAGGTTTCCCGATTTATACGCCCATGAGTGGAAGTGCCCTATGCTCTCTAAGCTGTGCTTATTACATGTTTCAGGACACACCATACACTTCTCCAGAGTGGCTGTTGGCAATTTACAGCCCGCCCATCAGCGTAGCAAGGCTCCCATGTCTCCATGGCCTGTCCTGCATTTGTGGTTTTTACACTTTTTTCAGCATGGCCCTTTTGACCGATGGCAAGCAAGACTTCTTTGTAGCGCTGATTTGCCTTTTCGGCTTGCCTGGTTGGCCAGAAGGGGCGTATGCGTTTTTTCCTGAATATATTCAGGAAAAAACGCATACGCCCTTTTTGGCCAACGGCATCATTGTCAACGCTTTGCCGCTTTTCATGTGCTTTCAAGGCGAGTCGAGTCTGCCTCCTGAAACCTGTTTCCTGCAATTCTGCCTTGCCTTCAAATCCTCTTCGTTGCCTTCCCTCAATATATTTGTGGACGAGAGTTATCATTTATAACTCTGCAGGTTTGTGAGTTGCAGTGCCCCTGAGCTCCATTTGTCAACTCGCTTTTTTGGGAGCTGGCCGCCAAAGCGCAGGATTGCTTCAGGCCGTATTCTGGTTCCGGGGGGCAGGCTGAGCCTGTGGCTCATTCTTCTTCCTGATGGGAAAATAGAGTGACCTGTGCCTGTCCCAACACCTAGCGCTAGTCTCTCATTGGTTCCCCGTCTTCCCGTTCATCCTCAGTCCAAATTGCGACCTGTCCGAAACAGGAGGTTAAAGGTGCTGATTCTCCAAGTAGGGAGATTGTTAGTAGAGCGGCTGGAATGGCGAACCCGAGCACAAGGAGAGGAGAAATGAGGTGCGTTTGAGAAACCTTTCCCGATCACACGGTGTACCATCTTCTGGGTTTCCCACGCATGTTTTCGATGTAGGAAGATGCCCTTGAACCTGGAGATTTGGGACCCACGGCATGGGTACCACGCAGTATGACTTTAAAGGGTCTGCGTTTGCTCACCCAAGCTCACCAATCCTCTCAGCCCCAAGAGTGTCCAGCCTCATGTCTCATCCAGCTGTGGGTCTAGATATGGTCAATCCAGGTTGCATCAGAGCCCCTGAACGGATTTTGTAAGAATTTCTCTCTCTTTCACTGTCTTTGTTTTATGGGGTTTTTTTTAAGTAATCTATTTTTATAATGGGGTTTAGCTGCTTTTCACTGCTGTGTTTATGCCGCTTTACACCCTCTTGATTCACTTCCAGAGAGAGATCAATACATAGGTTTTAAGACTCTTACTAGTCAGATATATTCTTGGGCGGTGAATAGGGGCTGTTTAGTCCAGTTCACTGAGAAGCGAGTAGGTCTTGTCTATTACATATTTGGCTTGTGGAACGGTATCTGAGCTAATTTCAAACCCTTGTTTTATGCATCACCCCACCTCACCTTTCCCGTTAAGCAGCCATAGTGTGTTTTCTAAATGTGTAACTCTGTTCTGTTTTGTAATTCAGTTCAAGTGTAGCAATTTTGACATTCCCTCTATAAGTGATATCTTAAGATAAGTGTCTTTTTCTCTGTGACTTATTTCACTGAGAGTCATCGTACCTAAATCCACTCATCCTGCTGCTACTAGCCTTATGACATTGATTTCATGGCTGAGTGATATTCCATTGTGCCTAAGTACCACAACTTCTTTATCCATTTTTCGCTTTCCTGGGATATTGAAGGTGTAGCGAAGTGGAGGTTCTTGGAAACAGAGCAGCCCTAAACTTTGGGGTGCCTGTGTCTTGTTGATTTTTAGTTTTCCCGATTTATACGCCCATGAGTGGAAGTGCCCTATGCTCTCTAAGCTGTGCTTATTACATGTTTCAGGACACACCGTACACTTCTCCAGAGTGGCTGTTGGCAATTTACAGCCCGCCCATCAGCGTAGCAAGGCTCCCATGTCTCCATGGCCTGTCCTGCATTTCTGGTTTTTACACTTTTTTCAGCATGGCCCTTTTGACCGATGGCAAGCGAGACTTCTTTGTAGCGCTGATTTGCCTTTCCGGCTTGCCTGGTTGGCCAAAAAGGGCGTATGCGTTTTTTCCTGAATATATTCAGGAAAAAACGCATACGCCCTTTTTGGCCAAGGGCATCATTGTCAACGCTTTGCCGCTTTTCATGTGCTTTCAAGGCGAGTCGAGTCTGCCTCCTGAAACCTGTTTCCTGCAATTCTGCCTTGCTTTCAAATCCTCCTCGTTGCCTTCGCTCAATATATTTGTGGACGAGAGTTATCATTTATAATTCTGCAGGTTTGTGAGTTGCAGTGCCCCTGAGCTCCATTTGTCAAGTCGCTTTTTTGGGAGCTGGCCGCCAAAGCGCAGGATTGCTTCAGGCCGTATTCTGGTTCCGGGGGGCAGGCTGAGCCTGTGGCTCATTCTTCTTCCTGATGGGAAAATAGAGTGACCTGTGCCTGTCCCAACACCTAGCGCTAGTCTCTCATTGGTTCCCCCTCTTCCCGTTCATCCTCAGGCCAAATTGCGACCTGTCCGAAACAGGAGGTTAAAGGTGCTGATTCTCCAAGTAGGGAGATTGTTAGTAGAGCGGCTGGAATGGCGAACCCGAGCACAAGGAGAGGAGAAATGAGGTGCGTTTGAGAAACCTTTCCCGATCACACGGTGTACCATCTTCTGGGTTTCCCACGCATGTTTTCGATGTAGGAAGATGCCCTTGAACCTGGAGATTTGGGACCCACGGCATGGGTACCACGCAGTAGGACTTTAAAGGGTCTGCGTTTGCTCACCCAAGCTCACCAATCCTCTCAGCCCCAAGAGTGTCCAGCCTCATGTCTCATCCAGCTGTGGGTCTAGATATGGTCAATCCAGGTTGCATCAGAGCCCCTGAACGGATTTTGTAAGAATTTCTCTCTCTTTCACTGTCTTTGTTTTATGGGGTTTTTTTAAAGTAATCTATTTTTATAATGGGGTTTAGCTGCTTTTCACTGCTGTGTTTATGCCGCTTTACACCCTCTTGATGCACTTCCAGAGAGAGATCAATACATGGGTTTTAAGACTCTTACTAGTCAGATATATTCTTGGGCGGTGAATAGGGGCTGTTGAGTCCAGTTCACTGAGCAGGGAGTAGGTCTTGTCTATTACATATTTGGCTTGTGGAACGGTATCTGAGCTAATTTCAAACCCTTGTTTTATGCATCACCCCACCTCACCTTTCCCGTTACGCAGCCATAGTGTGTTTTCTAAATGTGTGACTCTGTTCTGTTTTGTAATTCAGTTCAAGTGTAGCGATTTTGACATTCCCTCTATAAGTGATATCTTAGGATAAGTGTCTTTTTCTCTGTGACATATTTCACTGAGAGTCATCGTACCTAAATCCACTCATCCTGCTGCTACTAGCCTTATGACATTGATTTCATGGCTGAGTGATATTCCATTGTGCCTAAGTACCACAACTTCTTTATCCATTTTTCGCTTTCCTGGGATATTGAAGGTGTACCGAAGTGGAGGTTCTTGGAAACAGAGCAGCCCTAAACTTTGGGGTGCCTGTGTCTTGTTGATTTTTAGGTTTCCCCATTTAAACGCCCATGCGTTGAAGTGCCCTATGCTCTCTAAGCTGTGCTTATTACATGTTTCAGGACACACCGTACACTTCTCCAGAGTGGCTGTTGGCAATTTACAGCCCGCCCATCAGCGTAGCAAGGCTCCCATGTCTCCATGGCCTGTCCTGCATTTCTGGTTTTTACACTTTTTTCAGCATGGCCCTTTTGACCGATGGCAAGCGAGACTTCTTTGTAGCGCTGATTTGCCTTTTCGGCTTGCCTGGTTGGCCAAATAGGGCGTATGCGTTTTTTCCTGAATATATTCAGGAAAAAACGCATACGCCCTTTTTGGCCAAGGGCATCATTGTCAACGCTTTGCCGCTTTTCATGTGCTTTCAAGGCGAGTCGACTCTGCCTCCTGAAACCTGTTTCCTGCAATTCTGCCTTGCTTTCAAATCCTCTTCGTTGCCTTCCCTCAATATATTTGTGGATGAGAGTTATCATTTATAACTCTGCAGGTTTGTGAGTTGCAGTGCCCCTGAGCTCCATTTGTCAACTCGCTTTTTTGGGAGCTGGCCGCCAAAGCGCAGGATTGCTTCAGGCCGTATTCTGGTTCCGGGGGGCAGGCTGAGCCTGTGGTTCATTCTTCTTCCTGATGGGAAAATAGAGTGACCTGTGCCTGTCCCAACACCTAGAGCTAGTCTCTCATTGGTTCCCCCTCTTCCCGTTCATCCTCAGGCCAAATTGCGACCTGTCCGAAACAGGAGGTTAAAGGTGCTGATTCTCCAAGTAGGGAGATTGTTAGTAGAGAGGCTGGAATGGCGAACCCGAGCACAAGGAGAGGAGAAATGAGGTGTGTTCGAGAAACCTTTCCCGATCACACGGTGTACCATCTTCTGGGCTTCCCACACATGTTTTCGATGTAGGAAGATGCCCTTGAACCTGGAGATTTGGGACCCACGGCATGGGTACCACGCAGTAGGACTTTAAAGGGTCTGCGTTTGCTCACCCAAGCTCACCAATCCTCTCATCCCCAAGAGTGTCCAGCCTCATGTCTCATCCAGCTGTGGGTCTAGATATGGTGAATCCAGGTTGCATCAGAGCCCCTGAACGGATTTTGTAAGAATTTCTCTCTCTTTCACTGTCTTTGTTTTCTGTGGTTTTTTTTAAGTAATCTATTTTTATAATGGGGTTTAGCTGCTTTTCACTGCTGTGTTTATGCCGCTTTACACCCTCTTGATGCACTTCCAGAGAGAGATCAATACATAGGTTTTAAGACTCTTACTAGTCAGATATATTCTTGGGCGGTGAATAGGGGCTGTTGAGTCCAGTTCACTGAGCAGGGAGTAGGTCTTGTCTATTACATATTTGGCTTGTGGAACGGTATCTGAGCTAATTTCAAACCCTTGTTTTATGCATCACCCCACCTCACCTTTCCCGTTAAGCAGCCATAGTGTGTTTTCTAAATGTGTGACTCTGTTCTGTTTTGTAATTCCGTTCAAGTGTAGCGATTTTGACATTCCCTCTATAAGTGATATCTTAGGATAAGTGTCTTTTTCTCTGTGACTTATTTCACTGAGAGTCATCGTACCTAAATCCACTCATCCTGCTCCTACTAGCCTTATGACATTGATTTCATGGCTGAGTGATATTCCATTGTGCCTAAGTACCACAACTTCTTTATCCATTTTTCTCTTTCCTGGGATATTGAAGGTGTAGCGAAGTGGAGGTTCTTGGAAACAGAGCAGCCCTAAACTTTGGGGTGCCTGTGTCTTGTTGATTTTTAGGTTTCCCGATTTATACGCCCATGAGTGGAAGTGCCCTATGCTCTCTAAGCTGTGCTTATTACATGTTTCAGGACACACCGTACACTTCTCCAGAGTGGCTGCTGGCAATTTACAGCCCGCCCATCAGCGTAGCAAGGCTCCCATGTCTCCATGGCCTGTCCTGCATTTCTGGTTTTTACACTTTTTTCAGCATGGCCCTTTTGACCGATGGCAAGCGAGACTTCTTTGTAGCGCTGATTTGCCTTTCCGGCTTGCCTGGTTGGCCAAAAAGGGCGTATGCGTTTTTTCCTGAATATATTCAGGAAAAAACGCATACGCCCTTTTTGGCCAAGGGCATCATTGTCAACGCTTTGCCGCTTTTCATGTGCTTTCAAGGCGAGTCGAGTCTGCCTCCTGAAACCTGTTTCCTGCAATTCTGCCTTGCTTTCAAATCCTCTTCGTTGCCTTCCCTCAATATATTTGTGGACGAGAGTTATCATTTATAACTCTGCAGGTTTGTGAGTTGCAGTGCCCCTGAGCTCCATTTGTCAACTCGCTTTTTTGGGAGCTGGCCGCCAAAGCGCAGGATTGCTTCAGGCCGTATTCTGGTTCCGGGGGGCAGGCTGAGCCTGTGGTTCATTCTTCTTCCTGATGGGAAAATAGAGTGACCTGTGCCTGTCCCAACACCTAGAGCTAGTCTCTCATTGGTTCCCCCTCTTCCCGTTCATCCTCAGGCCAAATTGCGACCTGTCCGAAACAGGAGGTTAAAGGTGCTGATTCTCCAAGTAGGGAGATTGTTAGTAGAGAGGCTGGAATGGCGAACCCGAGCACAAGGAGAGGAGAAATGAGGTGCGTTTGAGAAACCTTTCCCGATCACACGGTGTACCATCTTCTGGGTTTCCCACACATGTTTTCGATGTAGGAAGATGCCCTTGAACCTGGAGATTTGGGACCCACGGCATGGGTACCACGCAGTAGGACTTTAAAGGGTCTGCGTTTGCTCACCCAAGCTCACCAATCCTCTCAGCCCCAAGAGTGTCCAGCCTCATGTCTCATCCAGCTGTGGGTCTAGATATGGTCAATCCAGGTTGCATCAGAGCCCCTGAACGGATTTTGTAAGAATTTCTCTCTCTTTCACTGTCTTTGTTTTATGGGGTTTTTTTTAAGTAATCTATTTTTATAATGGGGTTTAGCTGCTTTTCACTGCTGTGTTTATGCCGCTTTACACCCTCTTGATGCACTTCCAGAGAGAGATCAATACATAGGTTTTAAGACTCTTACTAGTCAGATATATTCTTGGGCGGTGAATAGGGGCTGTTGAGTCCAGTTCACTGAGCAGGGAGTAGGTCTTGTCTATTACACATTAGGCTTGTGGAACGGTATCTGAGCTAATTTCAAACCCTTGTTTTATGCATCACCCCACCTCACCTTTCCCGTTAAGCAGCCATAGTGTGATTTCTAAATGTGTGACTCTGTTCTGTTTTGTAATTCCGTTCAAGTGTAGCGATTTTGACATTCCCTGTATAAGTGATATCTTAGGATAAGTGTCTTTTTCTCTGTGACTTATTTCACTGAGAGTCATCGTACCTAAATCCACTCATCCTGCTGCTACTAGCCTTATGACATTGATTTCATGGCTGAGTGATATTCCATTGTGCCTAAGTACCACAACTTCTTTATCCATTTTTCGCTTTCCTGGGATATTGAAGGTGTAGCGAAGTGGAGGTTCTTGGAAACAGAGCAGCCCTAAACTTTGGGGTGCCTGTGTCTTGTTGATTTTTAGGTTTCCCGATTTATACGCCCATGAGTGGAAGTGCCCTATGCTCTCTAAGCTGTGCTTATTACATGTTTCAGGACACACCGTACACTTCTCCAGAGTGGCTGTTGGCAATTTACAGCCCGCCCATCAGCGTAGCAAGGCTCCCATGTCTCCATGGCCTGTCCTGTATTTCTGGTTTTTACACTTTTTTCAGCATGGCCCTTTTGACCGATGGCAAGCGAGACTTCTTTGTAGCGCTGATTTGCCTTTCCGGCTTGCCTGGTTGGCCAAAAAGGGCGTATGCGTTTTTTCCTGAATATATTCAGGAAAAAACGCATACGCCCTTTTTGGCCAAGGGCATCATTGTCAACGCTTTGCCGCTTTTCATGTGCTTTCAAGGCGAGTCGAGTCTGCCTCCTGAAACCTGTTTCCTGCAATTCTGCCTTGCCTTCAAATCCTCTTCGTTGCCTTCCCTCAATATATTTGTGGACGAGAGTTATCATTTATAACTCTGCAGGTTTGTGAGTTGCAGTGCCCCTGAGCTCCATTTGTCAAGTCGCTTTTTTGGGAGCTGGCCGCCAAAGCGCAGGATTGCTTCAGGCCGTATTCTGGTTCCGGGGGGCAGGCTGAGCCTGTGGCTCATTCTTCTTCCTGATGGGAAAATAGAGTGACCTGTGCCTGTCCCAACACCTAGCGCTAGTCTCTCATTGGTTCCCCGTATTCCCGTTCATCCTCAGGCCAAATTGCGACCTGTCCAAAACAGGAGGTTAAAGGTGCTGATTCTCCAAGTAGGGAGATTGTTAGTAGAGCGGCTGGAATGGCGAACCCGAGCACAAGGAGAGGAGAAATGAGGTGCGTTGGAGAAACCTTTCCCGATCACACGGTGTACCATCTTCTGGGTTTCCCACGCATGTTTTCGATGTAGGAAGATGCCCTTGAACCTGGAGATTTGGGACCCACGGCATGGGTACCACGCAGTAGGACTTTAAAGGGTCTGCGTTTGCTCACCCAAGCTCACCAATCCTCTCAGCCCCAAGAGTGTCCAGCCTCATGTCTCATCCAGCTGTGGGTCTAGATATGGTCAGTCCAGCTTGCATCAGAGCCCCTGAACGGATTTTGTAAGAATTTCTCTCTCTTTCACTGTCTTTGTTTTCTGGGGTTTTTTTTAAGTAATCTATTTTTATAATGGGGTTTAGCTGCTTTTCACTGCTGTGTTTATGCCCCTTTACACCCTCTTGATTCACTTCCAGAGAGAGATCAATACATAGGTTTTAAGACTCTTACTAGTCAGATATATTCTTGGGTGGTGAATAGGGGCTGTTGAGTCCAGTTCACTGAGCAGGGAGTAGGTCTTGTCTATTACATATTTGGCTTGTGGAACGGTATCTGAGCTAATTTCAAACCCTTGTTTTATGCATCACCCCACCTCACCTTTCCCGTTAAGCAGCCATAGTGTGTTTTCTAAATGTGTGACTCTGTTCTGTTTTGTAATTCCGTTCAAGTGTAGCGATTTTGACATTCCCTCTCTAAGTGATATCTTAGGATAAGTGTCTTTTTCTCTGTGACTTATTTCACTGAGAGTCATCGTACCTAAATCCACTCATCCTGCTGCTACTAGCCTTATGACATTGATTTCATGGCTGAGTGATATTCCATTGTGCCTAAGTACCACAACTTCTTTATCCATTTTTCGCTTTCCTGGGATATTGAAGGTGTAGCGAAGTGGAGGTTCTTGGAAACAGAGCAGCCCTAAACTTTGGGGTGCCTGTGTCTTGTTGATTTTTAGGTTTCCCGATTTATACGCCCATGAGTGGCAGTGTCCTATGCTCTCTAAGCTGTGCTTATTACATGTTTCAGGACACACCGTACACTTCTCCAGAGTGGCTGTTGGCAATTTACAGCCCGCCCATCAGCGTAGCAAGGCTCCCATGTCTCCATGGCCTGTCCTGCATTTCTGGTTTTTACACTTTTTTCAGCATGGCCCTTTTGACCGATGGCAAGCGAGACTTCTTTGTAGCGCTGATTTGCCTTTCCGGCTTGCCTGGTTGGCCAAAAAGGGCGTATGCGTTTTTTCCTGAATATATTCAGGAAAAAACGCATACGCCCTTTTTGGCCAAGGGCATCATTGTCAACGCTTTGCCGCTTTTCATGTGCTTTCAAGGCGAGTCGAGTCTGCCTCCTGAAACCTGTTTCCTGCAATTCTGCCTTGCTTTCAAATCCTCTTCGTTGCCTTCCCTCAATATATTTGTGGACGAGAGTTATCATTTATAACTCTGCAGGTTTGTGAGTTGCAGTGCCCCTGAGCTCCATTTGTCAAGTCGCTTTTTTGGGAGCTGGCCGCCAAAGCGCAGGATTGCTTCAGGCCGTATTCTGGTTCCGGGGGGCAGGCTGAGCCTGTGGTTCATTCTTCTTCCTGATGGGAAAATAGAGTGACCTGTGCCTGTCCCAACACCTAGAGCTAGTCTCTCATTGGTTCCCCCTCTTCCCGTTCATCCTCAGGCCAAATTGCGACCTGTCCGAAACAGGAGGTTAAAGGTGCTGATTCTCCAAGTAGGGAGATTGTTAGTAGAGAGGCTGGAATGGCGAACCCGAGCACAAGGAGAGGAGAAATGAGGTGTGTTTGAGAAACCTTTCCCGATCACACGGTGTACCATCTTCTGGGCTTCCCACACATGTTTTCGATGTAGGAAGATGCCCTTGAACCTGGAGATTTGGGACCCACGGCATGGGTACCACGCAGTAGGACTTTAAAGGGTCTGCGTTTGCTCACCCAAGCTCACCAATCCTCTCAGCCCCAAGAGTGTCCAGCCTCATGTCTCATCCAGCTGTGGGTCTAGATATGGTGAATCCAGGTTGCATCAGAGCCCCTGAACGGATTTTGTAAGAATTTCTCTCTCTTTCACTGTCTTTGTTTTCTGGGGTTTTTTTTAAGTAATCTATTTTTATAATGGGGTTTAGCTGCTTTTCACTGCTGTGTTTATGCCGCTTTACACCCTCTTGATGCACTTCCAGAGAGAGATCAATACATAGGTTTTAAGACTCTTACTAGTCAGATATATTCTTGGGCGGTGAATAGGGGCTGTTGAGTCCAGTTCACTGAGCTGGGAGTAGGTCTTGTCTATTACATATTTGGCTTGTGGAACGGTATCTGAGCTAATTTCAAACCCTTGTTTTATGCATCACCCCACCTCACCTTTCCCGTTAAGCAGCCATAGTGTGTTTTCTAAATGTGTGACTCTGTTCTGTTTTGTAATTCCGTTCAAGTGTAGCGATTTTGACATTCCCTGTATAAGTGATATCTTAGGATAAGTGTCTTTTTCTCTGTGACTTATTTCACTGAGAGTCATCGTACCTAAATCCACTCATCCTGCTCCTACTAGCCTTATGACATTGATTTCATGGCTGAGTGATATTCCATTGTGCCTAAGTGCCACAACTTCTTTATCCATTTTTCTCTTTCCTGGGATATTGAAGGTGTACCGAAGTGGAGGTTCTTGGAAACAGAGCAGCCCTAAACTTTGGGGTGCCTGTGTCTTGTTGATTTTTAGGTTTCCCGATTTATACGCCCATGAGTGGAAGTGCCCTATGCTCTCTAAGCTGTGCTTATTACATGTTTCAGGACACACCGTACACTTCTCCAGAGTGGCTGCTGGCAATTTACAGCCCGCCCATCAGCGTAGCAAGGCTCCCATGTCTCCATGGCCTGTCCTGCATTTCTGGTTTTTACACTTTTTTCAGCATGGCCCTTTTGACCGATGGCAAGCGAGACTTGTTTGTAGCGCTGATTTGCCTTTCCGGCTTGCCTGGTTGGCCAAAAAGGGCGTATGCGTTTTTTCCTGAATATATTCAGGAAAAAACGCATACGCCCTTTATGGCCAAGGGCATCATTGTCAACGCTTTGCCGCTTTTCATGTGCTTTCAAGGCGAGTCGACTCTGCCTCCTGAAACCTGTTTCCTGCAATTCTGCCTTGCTTTCAAATCCTCTTCGTTGCCTTCCCTCAATATATTTGTGGACGAGAGTTATCATTTATAACTCTGCAGGTTTGTGAGTTGCAGTGCCCCTGAGCTCCATTTGTCAAGTCGCTTTTTTGGGAGCTGGCCGCCAAAGCGCAGGATTGCTTCAGGCCGTATTCTGGTTCCGGGGGGCAGGCTGAGCCTGTGGTTCATTCTTCTTCCTGATGGGAAAATAGAGTGACCTGTGCCTGTCCCAACACCTAGAGCTAGTCTCTCATTGGTTCCCCCTCTTCCCGTTCATCCTCAGGCCAAATTGCGACCTGTCCGAAACAGGAGGTTAAAGGTGCTGATTCTCCAAGTAGGGAGATTGTTAGTAGAGAGGCTGGAATGGCGAACCCGAGCACAAGGAGAGGAGAAATGAGGTGTGTTTGAGAAACCTTTCCCGATCACACGGTGTACCATCTTCTGGGTTTCCCACGCATGTTTTCGATGTAGGAAGATGCCCTTGAACCTGGAGATTTGGGACCCACGGCATGGGTACCACGCAGTAGGACTTTAAAGGGTCTGCGTTTGCTCACCCAAGCTCATTAATCCTCTCAGCCCCAAGAGTGTCCAGCCTCATGTCTCATCCAGCTGTGGGTCTAGATATGGTCAATCCAGGTTGCATCAGAGCCCCTGAACGGATTTTGTAAGAATTTCTCTCTCTTTCACTGTCTTTGTTTTATGGGGTTTTTTTTAAGTAATCTATTTTTATAATGGGGTTTAGCTGCTTTTCACTGCTGTGTTTATGCCGCTTTACACCCTCTTGATGCACTTCCAGAGAGAGATCAATACATGGGTTTTAAGACTCTTACTAGTCAGATATATTCTTGGGCGGTGAATAGGGGCTGTTGAGTCTAGTTCACTGAGCAGGGAGTAGGTCTTGTCTATTACATATTTGGCTTGTGGAACGGTATCTGAGCTAATTTCAAACCCTTGTTTTATGCATCACCCCACCTCACCTTTCCCGTTACGCAGCCATAGTGTGTTTTCTAAATGTGTGACTCTGTTCTGTTTTGTAATTCAGTTCAAGTGTAGCGATTTTGACATTCCCTCTATAAGTGATATCTTAGGATAAGTGTCTTTTTCTCTGTGACTTATTTCACTGAGAGTCATCGTACCTAAATCCACTCATCCTGCTGCTACTAGCCTTATGACATTGATTTCATGGCTGAGTGATATTCCATTGTGCCTAAGTACCACAACTTCTTTATCCATTTTTCGCTTTCCTGGGATATTGAAGGTGTACCGAAGTGGAGGTTCTTGGAAACAGAGCAGCCCTAAACTTTGGGGTGCCTGTGTCTTGTTGATTTTTAGGTTTCCCGATTTATACGCCCATGAGTGGAAGTGCCCTATGCTCTCTAAGCTGTGCTTATTACATGTTTCAGGACACACCGTACACTTCTCCAGATTGGCTGCTGGCAATTTACAGCCCGCCCATCAGCGTAGCAAGGCTCCCATGTCTCCATGGCCTGTCCTGCATTTCTGGTTTTTACACTTTTTTCAGCATGGCCCTTTTGACCGATGGCAAGCGAGACTTCTTTGTAGCGCTGATTTGCCTTTCCGGCTTGCCTGGTTGGCCAAAAAGGGCGTATGCGTTTTTTCCTGAATATATTCAGGAAAAAACGCATACGCCCTTTTTGGCCAAGGGCATCATTGTCAACGCTTTGCCGCTTTTCATGTGCTTTCAAGGCGAGTCGACTCTGCCTCCTGAAACCTGTTTCCTGCAATTCTGCCTTGCTTTCAAATCCTCTTCGTTGCCTTCCCTCAATATATTTGTGGACGAGAGTTATCATTTATAACTCTGCAGGTTTGTGAGTTGCAGTGCCCCTGAGCTCCATTTGTCAACTCGCTTTTTTGGGAGCTGGCCGCCAAAGCGCAGGATTGCTTCAGGCCGTATTCTGGTTCCGGGGGGCAGGCTGAGCCTGTGGTTCATTCTTCTTCCTGATGGGAAAATAGAGTGACCTGTGCCTGTCCCAACACCTAGAGCTAGTCTCTCATTGGTTCCCCCTCTTCCCGTTCATCCTCAGGCCAAATTGCGACCTGTCCGAAACAGGAGGTTAAAGGTGCTGATTCTCCAAGTAGGGAGATTGTTAGTAGAGAGGCTGGAATGGCGAACCCGAGCACAAGGAGAGGAGAAATGAGGTGTGTTTGAGAAACCTTTCCCGATCACACGGTGTACCATCTTCTGGGTTTCCCACGCATGTTTTCGATGTAGGAAGATTCCCTTGAACCTGGAGATTTGGGACCCACGGCATGGGTACCACGCAGTAGGACTTTAAAGGGTCTGCGTTTGCTCACCCAAGCTCATTAATCCTCTCAGCCCCAAGAGTGTCCAGCCTCATGTCTCATCCAGCTGTGGGTCTAGATATGGTCAATCCAGGTTGCATCAGAGCCCCTGAACGGATTTTGTAAGAATTTCTCTCTCTTTCACTGTCTTTGTTTTATGGGGTTTTTTTTAAGTAATCTATTTTTATAATGGGGTTTAGCTGCTTTTCACTGCTGTGTTTATGCCGCTTTACACCCTCTTGATGCACTTCCAGAGAGAGATCAATACATGGGTTTTAAGACTCTTACTAGTCAGATATATTCTTGGGCGGTGAATAGGGGCTGTTGAGTCCAGTTCACTGAGCAGGGAGTAGGTCTTGTCTATTACATATTTGGCTTGTGGAACGGTATCTGAGCTAATTTCAAACCCTTGTTTTATGCATCACCCCACCTCACCTTTCCCGTTACGCAGCCATAGTGTGTTTTCTAAATGTGTGACTCTGTTCTGTTTTGTAATTCAGTTCAAGTGTAGCGATTTTGACATTCCCTCTATAAGTGATATCTTAGGATAAGTGTCTTTTTCTCTGTGACTTATTTCACTGAGAGTCATCGTACCTAAATCCACTCATCCTGCTGCTACTAGCCTTATGACATTGATTTCATGGCTGAGTGATATTCCATTGTGCCTAAGTACCACAACTTCTTTATCCATTTTTCGCTTTCCTGGGATATTGAAGGTGTACCGAAGTGGAGGTTCTTGGAAACAGAGCAGCCCTAAACTTTGGGGTGCCTGTGTCTTGTTGATTTTTAGGTTTCCCGATTTATACGCCCATGAGTGGAAGTGCCCTATGCTCTCTAAGCTGTGCTTATTACATGTTTCAGGACACACCGTACACTTCTCCAGAGTGGCTGCTGGCAATTTACAGCCCGCCCATCAGCGTAGCAAGGCTCCCATGTCTCCATGGCCTGTCCTGCATTTCTGGTTTTTACACTTTTTTCAGCATGGCCCTTTTGACCGATGGCAAGCGAGACTTGTTTGTAGCGCTGATTTGCCTTTCCGGCTTGCCTGGTTGGCCAAAAAGGGCGTATGCGTTTTTTCCTGAATATATTCAGGAAAAACGCATACGCCCTTTTTGGCCAAGGGCATCATTGTCAACGCTTTGCCGCTTTTCATGTGCTTTCAAGGCGAGTCGACTCTGCCTCCTGAAACCTGTTTCCTGCAATTCTGCCTTGCTTTCAAATCCTCTTCGTTGCCTTCCCTCAATATATTTGTGGACGAGAGTTATCATTTATAACTCTGCAGGTTTGTGAGTTGCAGTGCCCCTGAGCTCCATTTGTCAACTCGCTTTTTTGGGAGCTGGCCGCCAAAGCGCAGGATTGCTTCAGGCCGTATTCTGGTTCCGGGGGGCAGGCTGAGCCTGTGGTTCATTCTTCTTCCTGATGGGAAAATAGAGTGACCTGTGCCTGTCCCAACACCTAGAGCTAGTCTCTCATTGGTTCCCCCTCTTCCCGTTCATCCTCAGGCCAAATTGCGACCTGTCCGAAACAGGAGGTTAAAGGTGCTGATTCTCCAAGTAGGGAGATTGTTAGTAGAGAGGCTGGAATGGCGAACCCGAGCACAAGGAGAGGAGAAATGAGGTGCGTTTGAGAAACCTTTCCCGATCACACGGTGTACCATCTTCTGGGTTTCCCACGCATGTTTTCGATGTAGGAAGATGCCCTTGAACCTGGAGATTTGGGACCCACGGCATGGGTACCACGCAGTAGGACTTTAAAGGGTCTGCGTTTGCTCACCCAAGCTCATTAATTCTCTCAGCCCCAAGAGTGTCCAGCCTCATGTCTCATCCAGCTGTGGGTGTAGATATGGTCAATCCAGGTTGCATCAGAGCCCCTGAACGGATTTTGTAAGAATTTCTCTCTCTTTCACTGTCTTTGTTTTATGGGGTTTTTTTTAAGTAATCTATTTTTATAATGGGGTTTAGCTGCTTTTCACTGCTGTGTTTATGCCGCTTTACACCCTCTTGATGCACTTCCAGAGAGAGATCAATACATGGGTTTTAAGACTCTTACTAGTCAGATATATTCTTGGGCGGTGAATAGGGGCTGTTGAGTCCAGTTCACTGAGCAGGGAGTAGGTCTTGTCTATTACATACTTGGCTTGTGGAACGGTATCTGAGCTAATTTCAAACCCTTGTTTTATGCATCACCCCACCTCACCTTTCCCGTTACGCAGCCATAGTGTGTTTTCTAAATGTGTGACTCTGTTCTGTTTTGTAATTCAGTTCAAGTGTAGCGATTTTGACATTCCCTCTATAAGTGATATCTTAGGATAAGTGTCTTTTTCTCTGTGACATATTTCACTGAGAGTCATCGTACCTAAATCCACTCATCCTGCTGCTACTAGCCTTATGACATTGATTTCATGGCTGAGTGATATTCCATTGTGCCTAAGTACCACAACTTCTTTATCCATTTTTCGCTTTCCTGGGATATTGAAGGTGTACCGAAGTGGAGGTTCTTGGAAACAGAGCAGCCCTAAACTTTGGGGTGCCTGTGTCTTGTTGATTTTTAGGTTTCCCCATTTAAACGCCCATGCGTTGAAGTGCCCTATGCTCTCTAAGCTGTGCTTATTACATGTTTCAGGACACACCGTACACTTCTCCAGAGTGGCTGTTGGCAATTTACAGCCCGCCCATCAGCGTAGCAAGGCTCCCATGTCTCCATGGCCTGTCCTGCATTTCTGGTTTTTACACTTTTTTCAGCATGGCCCTTTTGACCGATGGCAAGCGAGACTTCTTTGTAGCGCTGATTTGCCTTTTCGGCTTGCCTGGTTGGCCAAATAGGGCGTATGCGTTTTTTCCTGAATATATTCAGGAAAAAACGCATACGCCCTTTTTGGCCAAGGGCATCATTGTCAACGCTTTGCCGCTTTTCATGTGCTTTCAAGGCGAGTCGACTCTGCCTCCTGAAACCTGTTTCCTGCAATTCTGCCTTGCTTTCAAATCCTCTTCGTTGCCTTCCCTCAATATATTTGTGGATGAGAGTTATCATTTATAACTCTGCAGGTTTGTGAGTTGCAGTGCCCCTGAGCTCCATTTGTCAACTTGCTTTTTTGGGAGCTGGCCGCCAAAGCGCAGGATTGCTTCAGGCCGTATTCTGGTTCCGGGGGGCAGGCTGAGCCTGTGGTTCATTCTTCTTCCTGATGGGAAAATAGAGTGACCTGTGCCTGTCCCAACACCTAGAGCTAGTCTCTCATTGGTTCCCCCTCTTCCCGTTCATCCTCAGGCCAAATTGCGACCTGTCCGAAACAGGAGGTTAAAGGTGCTGATTCTCCAAGTAGGGAGATTGTTAGTAGAGAGGCTGGAATGGCGAACCCGGGCACAAGGAGAGGAAAAATGAGGTGTGTTTGAGAAACCTTTCCCGATCACACGGTGTACCATCTTCTGGGCTTCCCACACATGTTTTCGATGTAGGAAGATGCCCTTGAACCTGGAGATTTGGGACCCACGGCATGGGTACCACGCAGTAGGACTTTAAAGGGTCTGCGTTTGCTCACCCAAGCTCACCAATCCTCTGATCCCCAAGAGTGTCCAGCCTCATGTCTCATCCAGCTGTGGGTCTAGATATGGTGAATCCAGGTTGCATCAGAGCCCCTGAACGGATTTTGTAAGAATTTCTCTCTCTTTCACTGTCTTTGTTTTATGGGGTTTTTTTTAAGTAATCTATTTTTATAATGGGGTTTAGCTGCTTTTCACTGCTGTGTTTATGCCGCTTTACACCCTCTTGATGCACTTCCAGAGAGAGATCAATACATAGGTTTTAAGACTCTTACTAGTCAGATATATTCTTGGGCGGTGAATAGGGGCTGTTGAGTCCAGTTCACTGAGCAGGGAGTAGGTCTTGTCTATTACATATTTGGCTTGTGGAACGGTATCTGAGCTAATTTCAAACCCTTGTTTTATGCATCACCCCACCTCACCTTTCCCGTTAAGCAGCCATAGTGTGTTTTCTAAATGTGTGACTCTGTTCTGTTTTGTAATTCAGTTCAAGTGTAGCGATTTTGACATTCCCTCTATAAGTGATATCTTAGGATAAGTGTCTTTTTCTCTGTGACTTATTTCACTGAGAGTCATCGTACCTAAATCCACTCATCCTGCTGCTACTAGCCTTATGACATTGATTTCATGGCTGAGTGATATTCCATTGTGCCTAAGTACCACAACTTCTTTATCCATTTTTCGCTTTCCTGGGATATTGAAGGTGTAGCGAAGTGGAGGTTCTTGGAAACAGAGCAGCCCTAAACTTTGGGGTGCCTGTGTCTTGTTGATTTTTAGGTTTCCCGATTTATACGCCCATGAGTGGAAGTGTCCTATGCTCTCTAAGCTGTGCTTATTACATGTTTCAGGACACACCGTACACTTCTCCAGAGTGGCTGTTGGCAATTTACAGCCCGCCCATCAGCGTAGCAAGGCTCCCATGTCTCCATGGCCTGTCCTGCATTTCTGGTTTTTACACTTTTTTCAGCATGGCCCTTTTGACCGATGGCAAGCGAGACTTCTTGTAGCGCTGATTTGCCTTTCCGGCTTGCCTGGTTGGCCAAAAAGGGCGTATGCGTTTTTTCCTGAATATATTCAGGAAAAAACGCATACGCCCTTTTTGGCCAAGGGCATCATTTTCAACGCTTTGCCGCTTTTCATGTGCTTTCAAGGCGAGTCGAGTCTGCCTCCTGAAACCTGTTTCCTGCAATTCTGCCTTGCTTTCAAATCCTCTTCGTTGCCTTCCCTCAATATATTTGTGGACGAGAGTTATCATTTATAACTCTGCAGGTTTGTGAGTTGCAGTGCCCCTGAGCTCCATTTGTCAACTCGCTTTTTTGGGAGCTGGCCGCCAAAGCGCAGGATTGCTTCAGGCCGTATTCTGGTTCCGGGGGGCAGGCTGAGCCTGTGGTTCATTCTTCTTCCTGATGGGAAAATAGAGTGACCTGTGCCTGTCCCAACACCTAGAGCTAGTCTCTCATTGGTTCCCCCTCTTCCCGTTCATCCTCAGGCCAAATTGCGACCTGTCCGAAACAGGAGGTTAAAGGTGCTGATTCTCCAAGTAGGGAGATTGTTAGTAGAGAGGCTGGAATGGCGAACCCGAGCACAAGGAGAGGAGAAATGAGGTGTGTTTGAGAAACCTTTCCCGATCACACGGTGTACCATCTTCTGGGCTTCCCACACATGTTTTCGATGTAGGAAGATGCCCTTGAACCTGGAGATTTGGGACCCACGGCATGGGTACCACGCAGTAGGACTTTAAAGGGTCTGCGTTTGCTCACCCAAGCTCACCAATCCTCTCAGCCCCAAGAGTGTCCAGCCTCATGTCTCATCCAGCTGTGGGTCTAGATATGGTGAATCCAGGTTGCATCAGAGCCCCTGAACGGATTTTGTAAGAATTTCTCTCTCTTTCACTGTCTTTGTTTACTGGGGTTTTTTTTAAGTAATCTATTTTTATAATGGGGTTTAGCTGCTTTTCACTGCTGTGTTTATGCCGCTTTACACCCTCTTGATGCACTTCCAGAGAGAGATCAATACATAGGTTTTAAGACTCTTACTAGTCAGATATATTCTTGGGCGGTGAATAGGGGCTGTTGAGTCCAGTTCACTGAGCAGGGAGTAGGTCTTGTCTATTACATATTTGGCTTGTGGAACGGTATCTGAGCTAATTTCAAACCCTTGTTTTATGCATCACCCCACCTCACCTTTCCCGTTACGCAGCCATAGTGTGTTTTCTAAATGTGTGACTCTGTTCTGTTTTGCAATTCAGTTCAAGTGTAGCGATTTTGACATTCCCTCTATAAGTGATATCTTAGGATAAGTGTCTTTTTCTCTGTGACTTATTTCACTGAGAGTCATCGTACCTAAATCCACTCATCCTGCTGCTACTAGCCTTATGACATTGATTTCATGGCTGAGTGATATTCCATTGTGCCTAAGTACCACAACTTCTTTATCCATTTTTCGCTTTCCTGGGATATTGAAGGTGTAGCGAAGTGGAGGTTCTTGGAAACAGAGCAGCCCTAAACTTTGGGGTGCCTGTGTCTTGTTGATTTTTAGGTTTCCCGATTTATACACCCATGAGTGGAAGTGCCCTATGCTCTCTAAGCTGTGCTTATTACATGTTTCAGGACACACCGTACACTTCTCCAGAGTGGCTGCTGGCAATTTACAGCCCGCCCATCCGCGTAGCAAGGCTCCCATGTCTCCATGGCCTGTCCTGCATTTCTGGTTTTTACACTTTTTTCAGCATGGCCCTTTTGACCGATGGCAAGCGAGACTTCTTTGTAGCGCTGATTTGCCTTTCCGGCTTGCCTGGTTGGCCAAAAAGGGCGTATGCGTTTTTTCCTGAATATATTCAGGAAAAAACGCATACGCCCTTTTTGGCCAACGGCATCATTGTCAACGCTTTGCCGCTTTTCATGTGCTTTCAAGGCGAGTCGAGTCTGCCTCCTGAAACCTGTTTCCTGCAATTCTGCCTTGCCTTCAAATCCTCTTCGTTGCCTTCCCTCAATATATTTGTGGACGAGAGTTATCATTTATAACTCTGCAGGTTTGTGAGTTGCAGTGCCCCTGAGCTCCATTTGTCAACTCGCTTTTTTGGGAGCTGGCCGCCAAAGCGCAGGATTGCTTCAGGCCGTATTCTGGTTCCGGGGGGCAGGCTGAGCCTGTGGCTCATTCTTCTTCCTGATGGGAAAATAGAGTGACCTGTGCCTGTCCCAACACCTAGCGCTAGTCTCTCATTGGTTCCCCGTATTCCCGTTCATCCTCAGGCCAAATTGCGACCTGTCCGAAACAGGAGGTTAAAGGTGCTGATTCTCCAAGTAGGGAGATTGTTAGTAGAGCGGCTGGAATGGCGAACCCGAGCACAAGGAGAGGAGAAATGAGGTGCGTTGGAGAAACCTTTCCCGATCACACGGTGTACCATCTTCTGGGTTTCCCACGCATGTTTTCGATGTAGGAAGATGCCCTTGAACCTGGAGATTTGGGACCCACGGCATGGGTACCACGCAGTAGGACTTTAAAGGGTCTGCGTTTGCTCACCCAAGCTCACCAATCCTCTCAGCCCCAAGAGTGTCCAGCCTCATGTCTCATCCAGCTGTGGGTCTAGATATGGTCAGTCCAGCTTGCATCAGAGCCCCTGAACGGATTTTGTAAGAATTTCTCTCTCTTTCACTGTCTTTGTTTTCTGGGGTTTTTTTTAAGTAATCTATTTTTATAATGGGGTTTAGCTGCTTTTCACTGCTGTGTTTATGCCGCTTTACACCCTCTTGATTCACTTCCAGAGAGAGATCAATACATAGGTTTTAAGACTCTTACTAGTCAGATATATTCTTGGGTGGTGAATAGGGGCTGTTGAGTCCAGTTCACTGAGCAGGGAGTAGGTCTTGTCTATTACATATTTGGCTTGTGGAACGGTATCTGAGCTAATTTCAAACCCTTGTTTTATGCATCACCCCACCTCACCTTTCCCGTTAAGCAGCCATAGTGTGTTTTCTAAATGTGTGACTCTGTTCTGTTTTGTAATTCAGTTCAAGTGTAGCGATTTTGACATTCCCTCTATAAGTGATATCTTAGGATAAGTGTCTTTTTCTCTGTGACTTATTTCACTGAGAGTCATCGTACCTAAATCCACTCATCCTGCTGCTACTAGCCTTATGACATTGATTTCATGGCTGAGTGATATTCCATTGTGCCTAAGTACCACAACTTCTTTATCCATTTTTCGCTTTCCTGGGATATTGAAGGTGTAGCGAAGTGGAGGTTCTTGGAAACAGAGCAGCCCTAAACTTTGGGGTGCCTGTGTCTTGTTGATTTTTAGGTTTCCCGATTTATACGCCCATGAGTGGAAGTGTCCTATGCTCTCTAAGCTGTGCTTATTACATGTTTCAGGACACACCGTACACTTCTCCAGAGTGGCTGTTGGCAATTTACAGCCCGCCCATCAGCGTAGCAAGGCTCCCATGTCTCCATGGCCTGTCCTGCATTTCTGGTTTTTACACGTTTTTCAGCATGGCCCTTTTGACCGATGGCAAGCGAGACTTCTTTGTAGCGCTGATTTGCCTTTCCGGCTTGCCTGGTTGGCCAAAAAGGGCGTATGCGTTTTTTCCTGAATATATTCAGGAAAAAACGCATACGCCCTTTTTGGCCAAGGGCATCATTGTCAACGCTTTGCCGCTTTTCATGTGCTTTCAAGGCGAGTCGAGTCTGCCTCCTGAAACCTGTTTCCTGCAATTCTGCCTTGCTTTCAAATCCTCTTCGTTGCCTTCCCTCAATATATTTGTGGACGAGAGTTATCATTTATAACTCTGCAGGTTTGTGAGTTGCAGTGCCCCTGAGCTCCATTTGTCAAGTCGCTTTTTTGGGAGCTGGCCGCCAAAGCGCAGGATTGCTTCAGGCCGTATTCTGGTTCCGGGGGGCAGGCTGAGCCTGTGGTTCATTCTTCTTCCTGATGGGAAAATAGAGTGACCTGTGCCTGTCCCAACACCTAGAGCTAGTCTCTCATTGGTTCCCCCTCTTCCCGTTCATCCTCAGGCCAAATTGCGACCTGTCCGAAACAGGAGGTTAAAGGTGCTGATTCTCCAAGTAGGGAGATTGTTAGTAGAGAGGCTGGAATGGCGAACCCGAGCACAAGGAGAGGAGAAATGAGGTGTGTTTGAGAAACCTTTCCCAATCACACGGTGTACCATCTTCTGGGCTTCCCACACATGTTTTCGATGTAGGAAGATGCCCTTGAACCTGGAGATTTGGGACCCACGGCATGGGTACCACGCAGTAGGACTTTAAAGGGTCTGCGTTTGCTCACCCAAGCTCACCAATCCTCTCAGCCCCAAGAGTGTCCAGCCTCATGTCTCATCCAGCTGTGGGTCTAGATATGGTGAATCCAGGTTGCATCAGAGCCCCTGAACGGATTTTGTAAGAATTTCTCTCTCTTTCACTGTCTTTGTTTTCTGGGGTTTTTTTTAAGTAATCTATTTTTATAATCGGGTTTAGCTGCTTTTCACTGCTGTGTTTATGCCGCTTTACACCCTCTTGATGCACTTCCAGAGAGAGATCAATACATAGGTTTTAAGACTCTTACTAGTCAGATATATTCTTGGGCGGTGAATAGGGGCTGTTGAGTCCAGTTCACTGAGCAGGGAGTAGGTCTTGTCTATTACATATTTGGCTTGTGGAACGGTATCTGAGCTAATTTCAAACCCTTGTTTTATGCATCACCCCACCTCACCTTTCCCGTTAAGCAGCCATAGTGTGTTTTCTAAATGTGTGACTCTGTTCTGTTTTGTAATTCCGTTCAAGTGTAGCGATTTTGACATTCCCTCTATAAGTGATATCTTAGGATAAGTGTCTTTTTCTCTGTGACTTATTTCACTGAGAGTCATCGTACCTAAATCCACTCATCCTGCTCCTACTAGCCTTATGACATTGATTTCATGGCTGAGTGATATTCCATTGTGCCTAAGTGCCACAACTTCTTTATCCATTTTTCTCTTTCCTGGGATATTGAAGGTGTAGCGAAGTGGAGGTTCTTGGAAACAGAGCAGCCCTAAACTTTGGGGTGCCTGTGTCTTGTTGATTTTTAGGTTTCCCGATTTATACGCCCATGAGTGGAAGTGCCCTATGCTCTCTAAGCTGTGCTTATTACATGTTTCAGGACACACCGTACACTTCTCCAGAGTGGCTGCTGGCAATTTACAGCCCGCCCATCAGCGTAGCAAGGCTCCCATGTCTCCATGGCCTGTCCTGCATTTCTGGTTTTTACACTTTTTTCAGCATGGCCCTTTTGACCGATGGCAAGCGAGACTTCTTTGTAGCGCTGATTTGCCTTTCCGGCTTGCCTGGTTGGCCAAAAAGGGCGTATGCGTTTTTTCCTGAATATATTCAGGAAAAAACGCATACGCCCTTTTTGGCCAAGGGCATCATTGTCAACGCTTTGCCGCTTTTCATGTGCTTTCAAGGCGAGTCGACTCTGCCTCCTGAAACCTGTTTCCTGCAATTCTGCCTTGCTTTCAAATCCTCTTCGTTGCCTTCCCTCAATATATTTGTGGACGAGAGTTATCATTTATAACTCTGCAGGTTTGTGAGTTGCAGTGCCCCTGAGCTCCATTTGTCAAGTCGCTTTATTGGGAGCTGGCCGCCAAAGCGCAGGATTGCTTCAGGCCGTATTCTGGTTCCGGGGGGCAGGCTGAGCCTGTGGTTCATTCTTCTTCCTGATGGGAAAATAGAGTGACCTGTGCCTGTCCCAACACCTAGAGCTAGTCTCTCATTGGTTCCCCCTCTTCCCGTTCATCCTCAGGCCAAATTGCGACCTGTCCGAAACAGGAGGTTAAAGGTGCTGATTCTCCAAGTAGGGAGATTGTTAGTAGAGAGGCTGGAATGGCGAACCCGAGCACAAGGAGAGGAGAAATGAGGTGCGTTTGAGAAACCTTTCCCGATCACACGGTGTACCATCTTCTGGGTTTCCCACACATGTTTTCGATGTAGGAAGATGCCCTTGAACCTGGAGATTTGGGACCCACGGCATGGGTACCACGCAGTAGGACTTTAAAGGGTCTGCGTTTGCTCACCCAAGCTCACCAATCCTCTCAGCCCCAAGAGTGTCCAGCCTCATGTCTCATCCAGCTGTGGGTCTAGATATGGTCAATCCAGGTTGCATCAGAGCCCCTGAACGGATTTTGTAAGAATTTCTCTCTCTTTCACTGTCTTTGTTTTATGGGGTTTTTTTTAAGTAATCTATTTTTATAATGGTGTTTAGCTGCTCTTCACTGCTGTGTTTATGCCGCTTTACACCCTCTTGATGCACTTCCAGAGAAAGATCAATACATAGGTTTTAAGACTCTTAATAGTCAGATATATTCTTGGGCGGTGAATAGGGGCTGTTGAGTCCAGTTCACTGAGCAGGGAGTAGGTCTTGTCTATTACACATTAGGCTTGTGGAACGGTATCTGAGCTAATTTCAAACCCTTGTTTTATGCATCACCCCACCTCACCTTTCCCGTTAAGCAGCCATAGTGTGTTTTCTAAATGTGTGACTCTGTTCTGTTTTGTAATTCCGTTCAAGTGTAGCGATTTTGACATTCCCTCTATAAGTGATATCTTAGGATAAGTGTCTTTTTCTCTGTGACTTATTTCACTGAGAGTCATCGTACCTAAATCCACTCATCCTGCTGCTACTAGCCTTATGACATTGATTTCATGGCTGAGTGATATTCCATTGTGCCTAAGTACCACAACTTCTTTATCCATTTTTCTCTTTCCTGGGATATTGAAGGTGTAGCGAAGTGGAGGTTCTTGGAAACAGAGCAGCCCTAAACTTTGGGGTGCCTGTGTCTTGTTGATTTTTAGGTTTCCCGATTTATACGCCCATGAGTGGAAGTGCCCTATGCTCTCTAAGCTGTGCTTATTACATGTTTCAGGACAGACCGTACACTTCTCCAGAGTGGCTGTTGGCAATTTACAGCCCGCCCATCAGCGTAGCAAGGCTCCCATGTCTCCATGGCCTGTCCTGTATTTCTGGTTTTTACACTTTTTTCAGCATGGCCCTTTTGACCGATGGCAAGCGAGACTTCTTTGTAGCGCTGATTTGCCTTTCCGGCTTGCCTGGTTGGCCAAAAAGGGCGTATGCGTTTTTTCCTGAATATATTCAGGAAAAAACGCATACGCCCTTTTTGGCCAAGGGCATCATTGTCAACGCTTTGCCGCTTTTCATGTGCTTTCAAGGCGAGTCGAGTCTGCCTCCTGAAACCTGTTTCCTGCAATTCTGCCTTGCCTTCAAATCCTCTTCGTTGCCTTCCCTCAATATATTTGTGGACGAGAGTTATCATTTATAACTCTGCAGGTTTGTGAGTTGCAGTGCCCCTGAGCTCCATTTGTCAACTCGCTTTTTTGGGAGCTGGCCGCCAAAGCGCAGGATTGCTTCAGGCCGTATTCTGGTTCCGGGGGGCAGGCTGAGCCTGTGGCTCATTCTTCTTCCTGATGGGAAAATAGAGTGACCTGTGCCTGTCCCAACACCTAGCGCTAGTCTCTCATTGGTTCCCCGTATTCCCGTTCATCCTCAGGCCAAATTGCGACCTGTTGAAACAGGAGGTTAAAGGTGCTGATTCTCCAAGTAGGGAGATTGTTAGTAGAGCGGCTGGAATGGCGAACCCGAGCACAAGGAGAGGAGAAATGAGGTGCGTTGGAGAAACCTTTCCCGATCACACGGTGTACCATCTTCTGGGTTTCCCACGCATGTTTTCGATGTAGGAAGATGCCCTTGAACCTGGAGATTTGGGACCCACGGCATGGGTACCACGCAGTAGGACTTTAAAGGGTCTGCGTTTGCTCACCCAAGCTCACCAATCCTCTCAGCCCCAAGAGTGTCCAGCCTCATGTCTCATCCAGCTGTGGGTCTAGATATGGTCAGTCCAGCTTGCATCAGAGCCCCTGAACGGATTTTGTAAGAATTTCTCTCTCTTTCACTGTCTTTGTTTTATGGGGTTTTTTTAAAAGTAATCTATTTTGATAATGGGGTTTAGCTGCTTTTCACTGCTGTGTTTATGCCGCTTTACACCCTCTTGATTCACTTCCAGAGAGAGATCAATACATAGGTTTTAAGACTCTTACTAGTCAGATATATTCTTGGGTGGTGAATAGGGGCTGTTGAGTCCAGTTCACTGAGCAGGGAGTAGGTCTTGTCTATTACATATTTGGCTTGTGGAACGGTATCTGAGCTAATTTCAAACCCTTGTTTTATGCATCACCCCACCTCACCTTTCCCGTTAAGCAGCCATAGTGTGTTTTCTAAATGTGTGACTCTGTTCTGTTTTGTAATTCAGTTCAAGTGTAGCGATTTTGACATTCCCTCTATAAGTGATATCTTAGGATAAGTGTCTTTTTCTCTGTGACTTATTTCACTGAGAGTCATCGTACCTAAATCCACTCATCCTGCTGCTACTAGCCTTATGACATTGATTTCATGGCTGAGTGATATTCCATTGTGCCTAAGTACCACAACTTCTTTATCCATTTTTCGCTTTCCTGGGATATTGAAGGTGTAGCGAAGTGGAGGTTCTTGGAAACAGAGCAGCCCTAAACTTTGGGGTGCCTGTGTCTTGTTGATTTTTAGGTTTCCCGATTTATACGCCCATGAGTGGAAGTGTCCTATGCTCTCTAAGCTGTGCTTATTACATGTTTCAGGACACACCGTACACTTCTCCAGAGTGGCTGTTGGCAATTTACAGCCCGCCCATCAGCGTAGCAAGGCTCCCATGTCTCCATGGCCTGTCCTGCATTTCTGGTTTTTACACTTTTTTCAGCATGGCCCTTTTGACCGATGGCAAGCGAGACTTCTTTGTAGCGCTGATTTGCCTTTCCGGCTTGCCTGGTTGGCCAAAAAGGGCGTATGCGTTTTTTCCTGAATATATTCAGGAAAAAACGCATACGCCCTTTTTGGCCAAGGGCATCATTGTCAACGCTTTGCCGCTTTTCATGTGCTTTCAAGGCGAGTCGAGTCTGCCTCCTGAAACCTGTTTCCTGCAATTCTGCCTTGCTTTCAAATCCTCTTCGTTGCCTTCCCTCAATATATTTGTGGACGAGAGTTATCATTTATAACTCTGCAGGTTTGTGAGTTGCAGTGCCCCTGAGCTCCATTTGTCAACTCGCTTTTTTGGGAGCTGGCCGCCAAAGCGCAGCATTTCTTCAGGCTGTATTTTGGTTCCCGGGGGCAGGCTGAGCCTGTGACTCATTCTTCTTCCTGATGGGAAGATAGAGTGACCTGTGCCTGTCCCAACACCTAGCGCTAGTCTCTCATTGGTTCCCCCTCTTCCCGTTCATCCTCAGGCCAAATTGCGACCTGTCCGAAACAGGAGGTTAAAGGTGCTGATTCTCCAAGTAGGGAGATTGTTAGTAGAGCGGCTGGAATGGCGAACCCGAGCACAAGGAGAGGAGAAATGAGGTGCGTTTGAGAAACCTTTCCCGATCACACGGTGTACCATCTTCTGGGTTTCCCACGCATGTTTTCGATGTAGGAAGATGCCCTTGAACCTGGAGATTTGGGACCCACGGCATGGGTACCACGCAGTAGGACTTTAAAGGGTCTGCGTTTGCTCACCCAAGCTCACCAATCCTCTCAGCCCCAAGAGTGTCCAGCCTCATGTCTCATCCAGCTGTGGGTCTAGATATGGTCAATCCAGGTTGCATCAGAGCCCCTGAACGGATTTTGTAAGAATTTCTCTCTCTTTCACTGTCTTTGTTTTCTGGGGTTTTTTTTAAGTAATCTATTTTTATAATGGGGTTTAGCTGCTTTTCACTGCTGTGTTTATGCCGCTTTACACCCTCTTGATGCACTTCCAGAGAGAGATCAATACATAGGTTTTAAGACTCTTACTAGTCAGATATATTCTTGGGCGGTGAATAGGGGCTGTTGAGTCCAGTTCACTGAGCAGGGAGTAGGTCTTGTCTATTACATATTTGGCTTGTGGAACGGTATCTGAGCTAATTTCAAACCCTTGTTTTATGCATCACCCCACCTCACCTTTCCCGTTAAGCAGCCATAGTGTGTTTTCTAAATGTGTGACTCTGTTCTGTTTTGTAATTCAGTTCAAGTGTAGCGATTTTGACATTCCCTCTATAAGTGATATCTTAGGATAAGTGTCTTTTTCTCTGTGACTTATTTCACTGAGAGTCATCGTACCTAAATCCACTCATCCTGCTGCTACTAGCCTTATGACATTGATTTCATGGCTGAGTGATATTCCATTGTGCCTAAGTACCACAACTTCTTTATCCATTTTTCGCTTTCCTGGGATATTGAAGGTGTACCGAAGTGGAGGTTCTTGGAAACAGAGCAGCCCTAAACTTTGGGGTGCCTGTGTCTTGTTGATTTTTAGTTTTCCCGATTTATACGCCCATGAGTGGAAGTGCCCTATGCTCTCTAAGCTGTGCTTATTACATGTTTCAGGACACACCGTACACTTCTCCAGAGTGGCTGTTGGCAATTTACAGCCCGCCCATCAGCGTAGCAAGGCTCCCATGTCTCCATGGCCTGTCCTGCATTTCTGGTTTTTACACTTTTTTCAGCATGGCCCTTTTGACCGATGGCAAGCGAGACTTCTTTGTAGCGCTGATTTGCCTTTCCGGCTTGCCTGGTTGGCCAAAAAGGGCGTATGCGTTTTTTCCTGAATATATTCAGGAAAAAACGCATACGCCCTTTTTGGCCAAGGGCATCATTGTCAACGCTTTGCCGCTTTTCATGTGCTTTCAAGGCGAGTCGACTCTGCCTCCTGAAACCTGTTTCCTGCAATTTTGCCTTGCTTTCAAATCCTCTTCGTTGCCTTCCCTCAATATATTTGTGGACGATAGTTATCATTTATAACTCTGCAGGTTTGTGAGTTGCAGTGCCCCTGAGCTCCATTTGTCAACTCGCTTTTTTGGGAGCTGGCCGCCAAAGCGCAGGATTTCTTCAGGCTGTATTTTGGTTCCCGGGGGCAGGCTGAGCCCGTGACTCATTCTTCTTCCTGATGGGAAAATAGAGTGACCTGTGCCTGTCCCAACACCTAGAGCTAGTCTCTCATTGGTTCCCCCTCTTCCCGTTCATCCTCAGGCCAAATTGCGACCTGTCCGAAACAGGAGGTTAAAGGTGCTGATTCTCCAAGTAGGGAGATGGTTAGTAGAGCGGCTGGAATGGCGAACCCGAGCACAAGGAGAGGAGAAATGAGGTGCGTTTGAGAAACCTTTCCCGATCACACGGTGTACCATCTTCTGGGTTTCCCACGCATGTTTTCGATGTAGGAAGATGCCCTTGAACCTGGAGATTTGGGACCCACGGCATGGGTACCACGCAGTAGGACTTTAAAGGGTCTGCGTTTGCTCACCCAAGCTCACCAATCCTCTCAGCCCCAAGAGTGTCCAGCCTCATGTCTCATCCAGCTGTGGGTCTAGATATGGTCAATCCAGGTTGCATCAGAGCCCCTGAACGGATTTTGTAAGAATTTCTCTCTCTTTCACTGTCTTTGTTTTCTGGGGTTTTTTTTAAGTAATCTATTTTTATAATGGGGTTTAGCTGCTTTTCACTGCTGTGTTTATGCCGCTTTACACCCTCTTGATGCACTTCCAGAGAGAGATCAATACATAGGTTTTAAGACTCTTACTAGTCAGATATATTCTTGGGCGGTGAATAGGGGCTGTTGAGTCCAGTTCACTGAGCAGGGAGTAGGTCTTGTCTATTACACATTAGGCTTGTGGAACGGTATCTGAGGTAATTTCAAACCCTTGTTTTATGCATCACCCCACCTCACCTTTCCCGTTAAGCAGCCATAGTGTTTTTTCTAAATGTGTGACTCTGTTCTGTTTTGTAATTCCGTTCAACTGTAGCGATTTTGACATTCCCTGTATAAGTGATATCTTAGGATAAGTGTCTTTTTCTCTGTGACTTATTTCACTGAGAGTCATCGTACCTAAATCCACTCATCCTGCTGCTACTAGCCTTATGACATTGATTTCATGGCTGAGTGATATTCCATTGTGCCTAAGTACCACAACTTCTTTATCCATTTTTCGCTTTCCTGGGATATTGAAGGTGTACCGAAGTGGAGGTTCTTGGAAACAGAGCAGCCCTAAACTTTGGGGTGCCTGTGTCTTGTTGATTTTTAGGTTTCCCGATTTATACGCCCATGAGTGGAAGTGCCCTATGCTCTCTAAGCTGTGCTTATTACATGTTTCAGGACACACCATACACTTCTCCAGAGTGGCTGTTGGCAATTTACAGCCCGCCCATCAGCGTAGCAAGGCTCCCATGTCTCCATGGCCTGTCCTGCATTTGTGGTTTTTACACTTTTTTCAGCATGGCCCTTTTGACCGATGGCAAGCAAGACTTCTTTGTAGCGCTGATTTGCCTTTCCGGCTTGCCTGGTTGGCCAGAAGGGGCGTATGCGTTTTTTCCTGAATATATTCAGGAAAAAACGCATACGCCCTTTTTGGCCAAGGGCATCATTGTCAACGCTTTGCCGCTTTTCATGTGCTTTCAAGGCGAGTCGAGTCTGCCTCCTGAAACCTGTTTCCTGCAATTCTGCCTTGCTTTCAAATCCTCCTCGTTGCCTTCCCTCAATATATTTGTGGACGAGAGTTATCATTTATAACTCTGCAGGTTTGTGAGTTGCAGTGCCCCTGAGCTCCATTTGTCAAGTCGCTTTTTTGGGAGCTGGCCGCCAAAGCGCAGGATTGCTTCAGGCGGTATTCTGGTTCCGGGGGGCAGGCTGAGCCTGTGGTTCATTCTTCTTCCTGATGGGAAAATAGAGTGACCTGTGCCTGTCCCAACACCTAGCGCTAGTCTCTCATTGGTTCCCCGTCTTCCCGTTCATCCTCAGTCCAAATTGCGACCTGTCCGAAACAGGAGGTTAAAGGTGCTGATTCTCCAAGTAGGGAGATGGTTAGTAGAGCGGCTGGAATGGCGAACCCGAGCACAAGGAGAGGAGAAATGAGGTGCGTTTGAGAAACCTTTCCCGATCACACGGTGTACCATCTTCTGGGTTTCCCACGCATGTTTTCGATGTAGGAAGATGCCCTTGAACCTGGAGATTTGGGACCCACGGCATCGGTACCACGCAGTATGACTTTAAAGGGTCTGCGTTTGCTCACCCAAGCTCACCAATCCTCTCAGCCCCAAGAGTGTCCAGCCTCATGTCTCATCCAGCTGTGGGTCTAGATATGGTCAATCCAGGTTGCATCAGAGCCCCTGAACGGATTTTGTAAGAATTTCTCTCTCTTTCACTGTCTTTGTTTTCTGGGTTTTTTGTTAAGTAATCTATTTTTATAATGGGGTTTAGCTGCTTTTCACTGCTGTGTTTATGCCGCTTTACACCCTCTTGATTCACTTCCAGAGAGAGATCAATACATAGGTTTTAAGACTCTTACTAGTCAGATATATTCTTGGGCGGTGAATAGGGGCTGTTGAGTCCAGTTCACTGAGAAGCGAGTAGGTCTTGTCTATTACATATTTGGCTTGTGGAACGGTATCTGAGCTAATTTCAAACCCTTGTTTTATGCATCACCCCACCTCACCTTTCCCGTTAAGCAGCCATAGTGTGTTTTCTAAATGTGTAACTCTGTTCTGTTTTGTAATTCAGTTCAAGTGTAGCAATTTTGACATTCCCTCTATAAGTGATATCTTAGGATAAGTGTCTTTTTCTCTGTGACTTATTTCACTGAGAGTCATCGTACCTAAATCCACTCATCCTGCTGCTACTAGCCTTATGACATTGATTTCATGGCTGAGTGATATTCCATTGTGCCTAAGTACCACCACTTCTTTATCCATTTTTCGCTTTCCTGGGATATTGAAGGTGTAGCGAAGTGGAGGTTCTTGGAAACAGAGCAACCCTAAACTTTGGGGTGCCTGTGTCTTGTTGATTTTTAGTTTTCCCGATTTATACGCCCATGAGTGGAAGTGCCCTATGCTCTCTAAGCTGTGCTTATTACATGTTTCAGGACACACCGTACACTTCTCCAGAGTGGCTGCTGGCAATTTACAGCCCGCCCATCAGCGTAGCAAGGCTCCCATGTCTCCATGGCCTGTCCTGCATTTCTGGTTTTTACACGTTTTTCAGCATGGCCCTTTTGACCGATGGCAAGCGAGACTTCTTTGTAGCGCTGATTTGCCTTTCCGGCTTGCCTGGTTGGCCAAAAAGGGCGTATGCGTTTTTTCCTGAATATATTCAGGAAAAAACGCATACGCCCTTTTTGGCCAAGGGCATCATTGTCAACGCTTTGCCGCTTTTCATGTGCTTTCAAGGCGAGTCGACTCTGCCTCCTGAAACCTGTTTCCTGCAATTCTGCCTTGCTTTCAAATCCTCTTCGTTGCCTTCCCTCAATATATTTGTGGACGATAGTTATCATTTATAACTCTGCAGGTTTGTGAGTTGCAGTGCCCCTGAGCTCCATTTGTCAACTCGCTTTTTTGGGAGCTGGCCGCCAAAGCGCAGGATTGCTTCAGGCCGTATTCTGGTTCCGGGGGGCAGGCTGAGCCTGTGGCTCATTCTTCTTCCTGATGGGAAAATAGAGTGACCTGTGCCTGTCCCAACACCTAGCGCTAGTCTCTCATTGGTTCCCCCTCTTCCCGTTCATCCTCAGGCCAAATTGCGACCTGTCCGAAACAGGAGGTTAAAGGTGCTGATTCTCCAAGTAGGGAGATTGTTAGTAGAGGGGCTGGAATGGCGAACCCGAGCACAAGGAGAGGAGAAATGAGGTGCGTTTGAGAAACCTTTCCCGATCACACGGTGTACCATCTTCTGGGTTTCCCACACATGTTTTCGATGTAGGAAGATGCCCTTGAACCTGGAGATTTGGGACCCACGGCATGGGTACCACGCAGTAGGACTTTAAAGGGTCTGCGTTTGCTCACCCAAGCTCACCAATCCTCTCAGCCCCAAGAGTGTCCAGCCTCATGTCTCATCCAGCTGTGGGTCTAGATATGGTCAATCCAGGTTGCATCAGAGCCCCTGAACGGATTTTGTAAGAATTTCTCTCTCTTTCACTGTCTTTGTTTTCTGGGGTTTTTTTTAAGTAATCTATTTTTATAATGGGGTTTAGCTGCTTTTCACTGCTGTGTTTATGCCGCGTTACACCCTCTTGATGCACTTCCAGAGAGAGATCAATACATAGGTTTTAAGACTCTTACTAGTCAGATATATTCTTGGGCGGTGAATAGGGGCTGTTGAGTCCAGTTCACTGAGCAGGGAGTAGGTCTTGTCTATTACATATTTGGCTTGTGGAACGGTATCTGAGCTAATTTCAAACCCTTGTTTTATGCATCACCCCACCTCACCTTTCCCGTTAAGCAGCCATAGTGTGTTTTCTAAATGTGTGACTCTGTTCTGTTTTGTAATTCAGTTCAAGTGTAGCGATTTTGACATTCCCTCTATAAGTGATATCTTAGGATAAGTGTCTTTTTCTCTGTGACTTATTTCACTGAGAGTCATCGTACCTAAATCCACTCATCCTGCTGCTACTAGCCTTATGACATTGATTTCATGGCTGAGTGATATTCCATTGTGCCTAAGTACCACAACTTCTTTATCCATTTTTCTCTTTCCTGGGATATTGAAGGTGTAGCGAAGTGGAGGTTCTTGGAAACAGAGCAGCCCTAAACTTTGGGGTGCCTGTGTCTTGTTGATTTTTAGGTTTCCCGATTTATACGCCCATGAGTGGAAGTGCCCTATGCTCTCTAAGCTGTGCTTATTACATGTTTCAGGACACACCGTACACTTCTCCAGAGTGGCTGCTGGCAATTTACAGCCCGCCCATCAGCGTAGCAAGGCTCCCATGTCTCCATGGCCTGTCCTGCATTTCTGGTTTTTACACGTTTTTCAGCATGGCCCTTTTGACCGATGGCAAGCGAGACTTCTTTGTAGCGCTGATTTGCCTTTCCGGCTTGCCTGGTTGGCCAAAAAGGGCGTATGCGTTTTTTCCTGAATATATTCAGGAAAAAACGCATACGCCCTTTTTGGCCAAGGGCATCATTGTCAACGCTTTGCCGCTTTTCATGTGCTTTCAAGGCGAGTCGACTCTGCCTCCTGAAACCTGTTTCCTGCAATTCTGCCTTGCTTTCAAATCCTCTTCGTTGCCTTCCCTCAATATATTTGTGGACGATAGTTATCATTTATAACTCTGCAGGTTTGTGAGTTGCAGTGCCCCTGAGCTCCATTTGTCAACTCGCTTTTTTGGGAGCTGGCCGCCAAAGCGCAGGATTGCTTCAGGCCGTATTCTGGTTCCGGGGGGCAGGCTGAGCCTGTGGCTCATTCTTCTTCCTGATGGGAAAATAGAGTGACCTGTGCCTGTCCCAACACCTAGCGCTAGTCTATCATTGGTTCCCCCTCTTCCCGTTCATCCTCAGGCCAAATTGCGACCTGTACGAAACAGGAGGTTAAAGGTGCTGATTCTCCAAGTAGGGAGATTGTTAGTAGAGAGGCTGGAATGGCGAACCCGAGCACAAGGAGAGGAGAAATGAGGTGCGTTTGAGAAACCTTTCCCGATCACACGGTGTACCATCTTCTGGGTTTCCCACACATGTTTTCGATGTAGGAAGATGCCCTTGAACCTGGAGATTTGGGACCCACGGCATGGGTACCACGCAGTAGGACTTTAAAGGGTCTGCGTTTGCTCACCCAAGCTCACCAATCCTCTCATCCCCAAGAGTGTCCAGCCTCATGTCTCATCCAGCTGTGGGTCTAGATATGGTCAGTCCAGCTTGCATCAGAGCCCCTGAACGGATTTTGTAAGAATTTCTCTCTCTTTCACTGTCTTTGTTTTCTGGGGTTTTTTTTAAGTAATCTATTTTTATAATGGGGTTTAGCTGCTTTTCACTGCTGTGTTTATGCCGCTTTACACCCTCTTGATGCACTTCCAGAGAGAGATCAATACATAGGTTTTAAGACTCTTACTAGTCAGATATATTCTTGGGCGGTGAATAGGGGCTGTTGAGTCCAGTTCACTGAGCAGGGAGTAGGTCTTGTCTATTACATATTTGGCTTGTGGAACGGTATCTGAGCTAATTTCAAACCCTTGTTTTATGCATCACCCCACCTCACCTTTCCCGTTAAGCAGCCATAGTGTGTTTTCTAAATGTGTGACTCTGTTCTGTTTTGTAATTCAGTTCAAGTGTAGCGATTTTGACATTCCCTCTATAAGTGATATCTTAGGATAAGTGTCTTTTTCTCTGTGACTTATTTCACTGAGAGTCATCGTACCTAAATCCACTCATCCTGCTGCTACTAGCCTTATGACATTGATTTCATGGCTGAGTGATATTCCATTGTGCCTAAGTACCACAACTTCTTTATCCATTTTTCGCTTTCCTGGGATATTGAAGGTGTAGCGAAGTGGAGGTTCTTGGAAACAGAGCAGCCCTAAACTTTGGGGTGCCTGTGTCTTGTTGATTTTTAGTTTTCCCGATTTATACGCCCATGAGTGGAAGTGCCCTATGCTCTCTAAGCTGTGCTTATTACATGTTTCAGGACACACCGTACACTTCTCCAGAGTGGCTGTTGGCAATTTACAGCCCGCCCATCAGCGTAGCAAGGCTCCCATGTCTCCATGGCCTGTCCTGCATTTCTGGTTTTTACACTTTTTTCAGCATGGCCCTTTTGACCGATGGCAAGCGAGACTTCTTTGTAGCGCTGATTTGCCTTTCCGGCTTGCCTGGTTGGCCAAAAAGGGCGTATGCGTTTTTTCCTGAATATATTCAGGAAAAAACGCATACGCCCTTTTTGGCCAAGGGCATCATTGTCAACGCTTTGCCGCTTTTCATGTGCTTTCAAGGCGAGTCGACTCTGCCTCCTGAAACCTGTTTCCTGCAATTTTGCCTTGCTTTCAAATCCTCTTCGTTGCCTTCCCTCAATATATTTGTGGACGAGAGTTATCATTTATAACTCTGCAGGTTTGTGAGTTGCAGTGCCCCTGAGCTCCATTTGTCAACTCGCTTTTTTGGGAGCTGGCCGCCAAAGCGCAGGATTTCTTCAGGCTGTATTTTGGTTCCCGGGGGCAGGCTGAGCCTGTGACTCATTCTTCTTCCTGATGGGAAAATAGAGTGACCTGTGCCTGTCCCAACACCTAGAGCTAGTCTCTCATTGGTTCCCCCTCTTCCCGTTCATCCTCAGGCCAAATTGCGACCTGTCCGAAACAGGAGGTTAAAGGTGCTGATTCTCCAAGTAGGGAGATTGTTAGTAGAGCGGCTGGAATGGCGAACCCGAGCACAAGGAGAGGAGAAATGAGGTGCGTTTGAGAAACCTTTCCCGATCACACGGTGTACCATCTTCTGGGTTTCCCACGCATGTTTTCGATGTAGGAAGATGCCCTTGAACCTGGAGATTTGGGACCCACGGCATGGGTACCACGCAGTAGGACTTTAAAGGGTCTGCGTTTGCTCACCCAAGCTCACCAATCCTCTCAGCCCCAAGAGTGTCCAGCCTCATGTCTCATCCAGCTGTGGGTCTAGATATGGTCAATCCAGGTTGCATCAGAGCCCCTGAACGGATTTTGTAAGAATTTCTCTCTCTTTCACTGTCTTTGTTTTCTGGGGTTTTTTTTAAGTAATCTATTTTTATAATGGGGTTTAGCTGCTTTTCACTGCTGTGTTTATGCCGCTTTACACCCTCTTGATGCACTTCCAGAGAGAGATCAATACATAGGTTTTAAGACTCTTACTAGTCAGATATATTCTTGGGCGGTGAATAGGGGCTGTTGAGTCCAGTTCACTGAGCAGGGAGTAGGTCTTGTCTATTACACATTAGGCTTGTGGAACGGTATCTGAGGTAATTTCAAACCCTTGTTTTATGCATCACCCCACCTCACCTTTCCCGTTAAGCAGCCATAGTGTTTTTTCTAAATGTGTGACTCTGTTCTGTTTTGTAATTCCGTTCAACTGTAGCGATTTTGACATTCCCTGTATAAGTGATATCTTAGGATAAGTGTCTTTTTCTCTGTGACTTATTTCACTGAGAGTCATCGTACCTAAATCCACTCATCCTGCTGCTACTAGCCTTATGACATTGATTTCATGGCTGAGTGATATTCCATTGTGCCTAAGTACCACAACTTCTTTATCCATTTTTCGCTTTCCTGGGATATTGAAGGTGTACCGAAGTGGAGGTTCTTGGAAACAGAGCAGCCCTAAACTTTGGGGTGCCTGTGTCTTGTTGATTTTTAGGTTTCCCGATTTATACGCCCATGAGTGGAAGTGCCCTATGCTCTCTAAGCTGTGCTTATTACATGTTTCAGGACACACCATACACTTCTCCAGAGTGGCTGTTGGCAATTTACAGCCCGCCCATCAGCGTAGCAAGGCTCCCATGTCTCCATGGCCTGTCCTGCATTTGTGGTTTTTACACTTTTTTCAGCATGGCCCTTTTCACCGATGGCAAGCAAGACTTCTTTGTAGCGCTGATTTGCCTTTCCGGCTTGCCTGGTTGGCCAGAAGGGGCGTATGCGTTTTTTCCTGAATATATTCAGGAAAAAACGCATACGCCCTTTTTGGCCAAGGGCATCATTGTCAACGCTTTGCCGCTTTTCATGTGCTTTCAAGGCGAGTCGAGTCTGCCTCCTGAAACCTGTTTCCTGCAATTCTGCCTTGCTTTCAAATCCTCCTCGTTGCCTTCCCTCAATATATTTGTGGACGAGAGTTATCATTTATAACTCTGCAGGTTTGTGAGTTGCAGTGCCCCTGAGCTCCATTTGTCAAGTCGCTTTTTTGGGAGCTGGCCGCCAAAGCGCAGGATTGCTTCAGGCCGTATTCTGGTTCCGGGGGGCAGGCTGAGCCTGTGGTTCATTCTTCTTCCTGATGGGAAAATAGAGTGACCTGTGCCTGTCCCAACACCTAGCGCTAGTCTCTCATTGGTTCCCCGTCTTCCCGTTCATCCTCAGTCCAAATTGCGACCTGTCCGAAACAGGAGGTTAAAGGTGCTGATTCTCCAAGTAGGGAGATGGTTAGTAGAGCGGCTGGAATGGCGAACCCGAGCACAAGGAGAGGAGAAATGAGGTGCGTTTGAGAAACCTTTCCCGATCACACGGTGTACCATCTTCTGGGTTTCCCACGCATGTTTTCGATGTAGGAAGATGCCCTTGAACCTGGAGATTTGGGACCCACGGCATGGGTACCACGCAGTATGACTTTAAAGGGTCTGCGTTTGCTCACCCAAGCTCACCAATCCTCTCAGCCCCAAGAGTGTCCAGCCTCATGTCTCATCCAGCTGTGGGTCTAGATATGGTCAATCCAGGTTGCATCAGAGCCCCTGAACGGATTTTGTAAGAATTTCTCTCTCTTTCACTGTCTTTGTTTTCTGGGTTTTTTGTTAAGTAATCTATTTTTATAATGGGGTTTAGCTGCTTTTCACTGCTGTGTTTATGCCGCTTTACACCCTCTTGATTCACTTCCAGAGAGAGATCAATACATAGGTTTTAAGACTCTTACTAGTCAGATATATTCTTGGGCGGTGAATAGGGGCTGTTGAGTCCAGTTCACTGAGAAGCGAGTAGGTCTTGTCTATTACATATTTGGCTTGTGGAACGGTATCTGAGCTAATTTCAAACCCTTGTTTTATGCATCACCCCACCTCACCTTTCCCGTTAAGCAGCCATAGTGTGTTTTCTAAATGTGTAACTCTGTTCTGTTTTGTAATTCAGTTCAAGTGTAGCAATTTTGACATTCCCTCTATAAGTGATATCTTAGGATAAGTGTCTTTTTCTCTGTGACTTATTTCACTGAGAGTCATCGTACCTAAATCCACTCATCCTGCTGCTACTAGCCTTATGACATTGATTTCATGGCTGAGTGATATTCCATTGTGCCTAAGTACCACCACTTCTTTATCCATTTTTCGCTTTCCTGGGATATTGAAGGTGTAGCGAAGTGGAGGTTCTTGGAAACAGAGCAACCCTAAACTTTGGGGTGCCTGTGTCTTGTTGATTTTTAGTTTTCCCGATTTATACGCCCATGAGTGGAAGTGCCCTATGCTCTCTAAGCTGTGCTTATTACATGTTTCAGGACACACCGTACACTTCTCCAGAGTGGCTGCTGGCAATTTACAGCCCGCCCATCAGCGTAGCAAGGCTCCCATGTCTCCATGGCCTGTCCTGCATTTCTGGTTTTTACACGTTTTTCAGCATGGCCCTTTTGACCGATGGCAAGCGAGACTTCTTTGTAGCGCTGATTTGCCTTTCCGGCTTCCCTGGTTGGCCAAAAAGGGCGTATGCGTTTTTTCCTGAATATATTCAGGAAAAAACGCATACGCCCTTTTTGGCCAAGGGCATCATTGTCAACGCTTTGCCGCTTTTCATGTGCTTTCAAGGCGAGTCGACTCTGCCTCCTGAAACCTGTTTCCTGCAATTCTGCCTTGCTTTCAAATCCTCTTCGTTGCCTTCCCTCAATATATTTGTGGACGATAGTTATCATTTATAACTCTGCAGGTTTGTGAGTTGCAGTGCCCCTGAGCTCCATTTGTCAACTCGCTTTTTTGGGAGCTGGCCGCCAAAGCGCAGGATTGCTTCAGGCCGTATTCTGGTTCCGGGGGGCAGGCTGAGCCTGTGGCTCATTCTTCTTCCTGATGGGAAAATAGAGTGACCTGTGCCTGTCCCAACACCTAGCGCTAGTCTATCATTGGTTCCCCCTCTTCCCGTTCATCCTCAGGCCAAATTGCGACCTGTCCGAAACAGGAGGTTAAAGGTGCTGATTCTCCAAGTAGGGAGATTGTTAGTAGAGGGGCTGGAATGGCGAACCCGAGCACAAGGAGAGGAGAAATGAGGTGCGTTTGAGAAACCTTTCCCGATCACACGGTGTACCATCTTCTGGGTTTCCCACACATGTTTTCGATGTAGGAAGATGCCCTTGAACCTGGAGATTTGGGACCCACGGCATGGGTACCACGCAGTAGGACTTTAAAGGGTCTGCGTTTGCTCACCCAAGCTCACCAATCCTCTCAGCCCCAAGAGTGTCCAGCCTCATGTCTCATCCAGCTGTGGGTCTAGATATGGTCAATCCAGGTTGCATCAGAGCCCCTGAACGGATTTTGTAAGAATTTCTCTCTCTTTCACTGTCTTTGTTTTATGGGGTTTTTTTAAGTAATCTATTTTTATAATGGGGTTTAGCTGCTTTTCACTGCTGTGTTTATGCCGCTTTACACCCTCTTGATGCACTTCCAGAGAGAGATCAATACATAGGTTTTAAGACTCTTACTAGTCAGATATATTCTTGGGCGGTGAATAGGGGCTGTTGAGTCCAGTTCACTGAGCAGGGAGTAGGTCTTGTCTATTACACATTAGGCTTGTGGAACGGTATCTGAGGTAATTTCAAACCCTTGTTTTATGCATCACCCCACCTCACCTTTCCCGTTAAGCAGCCATAGTGTTTTTTCTAAATGTGTGACTCTGTTCTGTTTTGTAATTCCGTTCAACTGTAGCGATTTTGACATTCCCTGTATAAGTGATATCTTAGGATAAGTGTCTTTTTCTCTGTGACTTATTTCACTGAGAGTCATCGTACCTAAATCCACTCATCCTGCTGCTACTAGCCTTATGACATTGATTTCATGGCTGAGTGATATTCCATTGTGCCTAAGTACCACAAGTTCTTTATCCATTTTTCGCTTTCCTGGGATATTGAAGGTGTACCGAAGTGGAGGTTCTTGGAAACAGAGCAGCCCTAAACTTTGGGGTGCCTGTGTCTTGTTGATTTTTAGGTTTCCCGATTTATACGCCCATGAGTGGAAGTGCCCTATGCTCTCTAAGCTGTGCTTATTACATGTTTCAGGACACACCATACACTTCTCCAGAGTGGCTGTTGGCAATTTACAGCCCGCCCATCAGCGTAGCAAGGCTCCCATGTCTCCATGGCCTGTCCTGCATTTGTGGTTTTTACACTTTTTTCAGCATGGCCCTTTTGACCGATGGCAAGCAAGACTTCTTTGTAGCGCTGATTTGCCTTTCCGGCTTGCCTGGTTGGCCAGAAGGGGTGTATGCGTTTTTTCCTGAATATATTCAGGAAAAAACGCATACGCCCTTTTTGGCCAAGGGCATCATTGTCAACGCTTTGCCGCTTTTCATGTGCTTTCAAGGCGAGTCGAGTCTGCCTCTTGAAACCTGTTTCCTGCAATTCTGCCTTGCTTTCAAATCCTCCTCGTTGCCTTCCCTCAATATATTTGTGGACGAGAGTTATCATTTATAACTCTGCAGGTTTGTGAGTTGCAGTGCCCCTGAGCTCCATTTGTCAAGTCGCTTTTTTGGGAGCTGGCCGCCAAAGCGCAGGATTGCTTCAGGCCGTATTCTGGTTCCGGGGGGCAGGCTGAGCCTGTGGCTCATTCTTCTTCCTGATGGGAAAATAGAGTGACCTGTGCCTGTCCCAACACCTAGCGCTAGTCTCTCATTGGTTCCCCGTATTCCCGTTCATCCTCAGGCCAAATTGCGACCTGTCCGAAACAGGAGGTTAAAGGTGCTGATTCTCCAAGTAGGGAGATTGTTAGTAGAGCGGCTGGAATGGCGAACCCGAGCACAAGGAGAGGAGAAATGAGGTGCGTTGGAGAAACCTTTCCCGATCACACGGTGTACCATCTTCTGGGTTTCCCACGCATGTTTTCGATGTAGGAAGATGCCCTTGAACCTGGAGATTTGGGACCCACGGCATGGGTACCACGCAGTAGGACTTTAAAGGGTCTGCGTTTGCTCACCCAAGCTCACCAATCCTCTCAGCCCCAAGAGTGTCCAGCCTCATGTCTCATCCAGCTGTGGGTCTAGATATGGTCAGTCCAGCTTGCATCAGAGCCCCTGAACGGATTTTGTAAGAATTTCTCTCTCTTTCACTGTCTTTGTTTTCTGGGGTTTTTTTTAAGTAATCTATTTTTATAATGGGGTTTAGCTGCTTTTCACTGCTGTGTTTATGCCGCTTTACACCCTCTTGATTCACTTCCAGAGAGAGATCAATACATAGGTTTTAAGACTCTTACTAGTCAGATATATTCTTGGGTGGTGAATAGGGGCTGTTGAGTCCAGTTCACTGAGCAGGGAGTAGGTCTTGTCTATTACATATTTGGCTTGTGGAACGGTATCTGAGCTAATTTCAAACCCTTGTTTTATGCATCACCCCACCTCACCTTTCCCGTTAAGCAGCCATAGTGTGTTTTCTAAATGTGTGACTCTGTTCTGTTTTGTAATTCAGTTCAAGTGTAGCGATTTTGACATTCCCTCTATAAGTGATATCTTAGGATAAGTGTCTTTTTCTCTGTGACTTATTTCACTGAGAGTCATCGTACCTAAATCCACTCATCCTGCTGCTACTAGCCTTATGACATTGATTTCATGGCTGAGTGATATTCCATTGTGCCTAAGTACCACAACTTCTTTATCCATTTTTCGCTTTCCTGGGATATTGAAGGTGTAGCGAAGTGGAGGTTCTTGGAAACAGAGCAGCCCTAAACTTTGGGGTGCCTGTGTCTTGTTGATTTTTAGGTTTCCCGATTTATACGCCCATGAGTGGAAGTGTCCTATGCTCTCTAAGCTGTGCTTATTACATGTTTCAGGACACACCGTACACTTCTCCAGAGTGGCTGTTGGCAATTTACAGCCCGCCCATCAGCGTAGCAAGGCTCCCATGTCTCCATGGCCTGTCCTGCATTTCTGGTTTTTACACTTTTTTCAGCATGGCCCTTTTGACCGATGGCAAGCGAGACTTCTTTGTAGCGCTGATTTGCCTTTCCGGCTTGCCTGGTTGGCCAAAAAGGGCGTATGCGTTTTTTCCTGAATATATTCAGGAAAAAACGCATACGCCCTTTTTGGCCAAGGGCATCATTGTCAACGCTTTGCCGCTTTTCATGTGCTTTCAAGGCGAGTCGAGTCTGCCTCCTGAAACCTGTTTCCTGCAATTCTGCCTTGCTTTCAAATCCTCTTCGTTGCCTTCCCTCAATATATTTGTGGACGAGAGTTATCATTTATAACTCTGCAGGTTTGTGAGTTGCAGTGCCCCTGAGCTCCATTTGTCAACTCGCTTTTTTGGGAGCTGGCCGCCAAAGCGCAGCATTTCTTCAGGCTGTATTTTGGTTCCCGGGGGCAGGCTGAGCCTGTGACTCATTCTTCTTCCTGATGGGAAGATAGAGTGACCTGTGCCTGTCCCAACACCTAGCGCTAGTCTCTCATTGGTTCCCCCTCTTCCCGTTCATCCTCAGGCCAAATTGCGACCTGTCCGAAACAGGAGGTTAAAGGTGCTGATTCTCCAAGTAGGGAGATTGTTAGTAGAGCGGCTGGAATGGCGAACCCGAGCACAAGGAGAGGAGAAATGAGGTGCGTTTGAGAAACCTTTCCCGATCACACGGTGTACCATCTTCTGGGTTTCCCACGCATGTTTTCGATGTAGGAAGATGCCCTTGAACCTGGAGATTTGGGACCCACGGCATGGGTACCACGCAGTAGGACTTTAAAGGGTCTGCGTTTGCTCACCCAAGCTCACCAATCCTCTCAGCCCCAAGAGTGTCCAGCCTCATGTCTCATCCAGCTGTGGGTCTAGATATGGTCAATCCAGGTTGCATCAGAGCCCCTGAACGGATTTTGTAAGAATTTCTCTCTCTTTCACTGTCTTTGTTTTCTGGGGTTTTTTTTAAGTAATCTATTTTTATAATGGGGTTTAGCTGCTTTTCACTGCTGTGTTTATGCCGCTTTACACCCTCTTGATGCACTTCCAGAGAGAGATCAATACATAGGTTTTAAGACTCTTACTAGTCAGATATATTCTTGGGCGGTGAATAGGGGCTGTTGAGTCCAGTTCACTGAGCAGGGAGTAGGTCTTGTCTATTACATATTTGGCTTGTGGAACGGTATCTGAGCTAATTTCAAACCCTTGTTTTATGCATCACCCCACCTCACCTTTCCCGTTAAGCAGCCATAGTGTGTTTTCTAAATGTGTGACTCTGTTCTGTTTTGTAATTCAGTTCAAGTGTAGCGATTTTGACATTCCCTCTATAAGTGATATCTTAGGATAAGTGTCTTTTTCTCTGTGACTTATTTCACTGAGAGTCATCGTACCTAAATCCACTCATCCTGCTGCTACTAGCCTTATGACATTGATTTCATGGCTGAGTGATATTCCATTGTGCCTAAGTACCACAACTTCTTTATCCATTTTTCGCTTTCCTGGGATATTGAAGGTGTAGCGAAGTGGAGGTTCTTGGAAACAGAGCAGCCCTAAACTTTGGGGTGCCTGTGTCTTGTTGATTTTTAGGTTTCCCGATTTATACGCCCATGAGTGGAAGTGTCCTATGCTCTCTAAGCTGTGCTTATTACATGTTTCAGGACACACCGTACACTTCTCCAGAGTGGCTGTTGGCAATTTACAGCCCGCCCATCAGCGTAGCAAGGCTCCCATGTCTCCATGGCCTGTCCTGCATTTCTGGTTTTTACACTTTTTACAGCATGGCCCTTTTGACCGATGGCAAGCGAGACTTGTTTGTAGCGCTGATTTGCCTTTCCGGCTTGCCTGGTTGGCCAAAAAGGGCGTATGCGTTTTTTCCTGAATATATTCAGGAAAAAAGGCATACGCCCTTTTTGGCCAAGGGCATCATTGTCAACGCTTTGCCGCTTTTCATGTGCTTTCAAGGCGAGTCGAGTCTGCCTCCTGAAACCTGTTTCCTGCAATTCTGCCTTGCTTTCAAATCCTCTTCGTTGCCTTCCCTCAATATATTTGTGGACGAGAGTTATCATTTATAACTCTGCAGGTTTGTGAGTTGCAGTGCCCCTGAGCTCCATTTGTCAGCTCGCTTTTTTGGGAGCTGGCCGCCAAAGCGCAGGATTTCTTCAGGCTGTATTTTGGTTCCCGGGTGCAGGCTGAGCCTGTGACTCATTCTTCTTCCTGATGGGAAAATAGAGTGACCTGTGCCTGTCCCAACACCTAGAGCTAGTCTCTCATTGGTTCCCCCTCTTCCCGTTCATCCTCAGGCCAAATTGCGACCTGTCCGAAACAGGAGGTTAAAGGTGCTGATTCTCCAAGTAGGGAGATTGTTAGTAGAGCGGCTGGAATGGCGAACCCGAGCACAAGGAGAGGAGAAATGAGGTGCGTTTGAGAAACCTTTCCCGATCACACGGTGTACCATCTTCTGGGTTTCCCACGCATGTTTTCGATGTAGGAAGATGCCCTTGAACCTGGAGATTTGGGACCCACGGCATGGGTACCACGCAGTAGGACTTTAAAGGGTCTGCGTTTGCTCACCCAAGCTCACCAATCCTCTCAGCCCCAAGAGTGTCCAGCCTCATGTCTCATCCAGCTGTGGGTCTAGATATGGTCAATCCAGGTTGCATCAGAGCCCCTGAACGGATTTTGTAAGAATTTCTCTCTCTTTCACTGTCTTTGTTTTCTGGGGTTTTTTTTAAGTAATCTATTTTTATAATGGGGTTTAGCTGCTTTTCACTGCTGTGTTTATGCCGCGTTACACCCTCTTGATGCACTTCCAGAGAGAGATCAATACATAGGTTTTAAGACTCTTACTAGTCAGATATATTCTTGGGCGGTGAATAGGGGCTGTTGAGTCCAGTTCACTGAGCAGGGAGTAGGTCTTGTCTATTACATATTTGGCTTGTGGAACGGTATCTGAGCTAATTTCAAACCCTTGTTTTATGCATCACCCCACCTCACCTTTCCCGTTAAGCAGCCATAGTGTGTTTTCTAAATGTGTGACTCTGTTCTGTTTTGTAATTCAGTTCAAGTGTAGCGATTTTGACATTCCCTCTATAAGTGATATCTTAGGATAAGTGTCTTTTTCTCTGTGACTTATTTCACTGAGAGTCATCGTACCTAAATCCACTCATCCTGCTGCTACTAGCCTTATGACATTGATTTCATGGCTGAGTGATATTCCATTGTGCCTAAGTACCACAACTTCTTTATCCATTTTTCGCTTTCCTGGGATATTGAAGGTGTAGCGAAGTGGAGGTTCTTGGAAACAGAGCAGCCCTAAACTTTGGGGTGCCTGTGTCTTGTTGATTTTTAGGTTTCCCGATTTATACGCCCATGAGTGGAAGTGTCCTATGCTCTCTAAGCTGTGCTTATTACATGTTTCAGGACACACCGTACACTTCTCCAGAGTGGCTGTTGGCAATTTACAGCCCGCCCATCAGCGTAGCAAGGCTCCCATGTCTCCATGGCCTGTCCTGCATTTCTGGTTTTTACACTTTTTTCAGCATGGCCCTTTTGACCGATGGCAAGCGAGACTTCTTTGTAGCGCTGATTTGCCTTTCCGGCTTGCCTGGTTGGCCAAAAAGGGCGTATGCGTTTTTTCCTGAATATATTCAGGAAAAAACGCATACGCCCTTTTTGGCCAAGGGCATCATTGTCAACGCTTTGCCGCTTTTCATGTGCTTTCAAGGCGAGTCGAGTCTGCCTCCTGAAACCTGTTTCCTGCAATTCTGCCTTGCTTTCAAATCCTCTTCGTTGCCTTCCCTCAATATATTTGTGGACGAGAGTTATCATTTATAACTCTGCAGGTTTGTGAGTTGCAGTGCCCCTGAGCTCCATTTGTCAACTCGCTTTTTTGGGAGCTGGCCGCCAAAGCGCAGCATTTCTTCAGGCTGTATTTTGGTTCCCGGGGGCAGGCTGAGCCTGTGACTCATTCTTCTTCCTGATGGGAAGATAGAGTGACCTGTGCCTGTCCCAACACCTAGCGCTAGTCTCTCATTGGTTCCCCCTCTTCCCGTTCATCCTCAGGCCAAATTGCGACCTGTCCGAAACAGGAGGTTAAAGGTGCTGATTCTCCAAGTAGGGAGATTGTTAGTAGAGCGGCTGGAATGGCGAACCCGAGCACAAGGAGAGGAGAAATGAGGTGCGTTTGAGAAACCTTTCCCGATCACACGGTGTACCATCTTCTGGGTTTCCCACGCATGTTTTCGATGTAGGAAGATGCCCTTGAACCTGGAGATTTGGGACCCACGGCATGGGTACCACGCAGTAGGACTTTAAAGGGTCTGCGTTTGCTCACCCAAGCTCACCAATCCTCTCAGCCCCAAGAGTGTCCAGCCTCATGTCTCATCCAGCTGTGGGTCTAGATATGGTCAATCCAGGTTGCATCAGAGCCCCTGAACGGATTTTGTAAGAATTTCTCTCTCTTTCACTGTCTTTGTTTTCTGGGGTTTTTTTTAAGTAATCTATTTTTATAATGGGGTTTAGCTGCTTTTCACTGCTGTGTTTATGCCGCTTTACACCCTCTTGATGCACTTCCAGAGAGAGATCAATACATAGGTTTTAAGACTCTTACTAGTCAGATATATTCTTGGGCGGTGAATAGGGGCTGTTGAGTCCAGTTCACTGAGCAGAGAGTAGGTCTTGTCTATTACATATTTGGCTTGTGGAACGGTATCTGAGCTAATTTCAAACCCTTGTTTTATGCATCACCCCACCTCACCTTTCCCGTTAAGCAGCCATAGTGTGTTTTCTAAATGTGTGACTCTGTTCTGTTTTGTAATTCAGTTCAAGTGTAGCGATTTTGACATTCCCTCTATAAGTGATATCTTAGGATAAGTGTCTTTTTCTCTGTGACTTATTTCACTGAGAGTCATCGTACCTAAATCCACTCATCCTGCTGCTACTAGCCTTATGACATTGATTTCATGGCTGAGTGATATTCCATTGTGCCTAAGTACCACAACTTCTTTATCCATTTTTCGCTTTCCTGGGATATTGAAGGTGTAGCGAAGTGGAGGTTCTTGGAAACAGAGCAGCCCTAAACTTTGGGGTGCCTGTGTCTTGTTGATTTTTAGGTTTCCCGATTTATACGCCCATGAGTGGAAGTGTCCTATGCTCTCTAAGCTGTGCTTATTACATGTTTCAGGACACACCGTACACTTCTCCAGAGTGGCTGTTGGCAATTTACAGCCCGCCCATCAGCGTAGCAAGGCTCCCATGTCTCCATGGCCTGTCCTGCATTTCTGGTTTTTACACTTTTTACAGCATGGCCCTTTTGACCGATGGCAAGCGAGACTTGTTTGTAGCGCTGATTTGCCTTTCCGGCTTGCCTGGTTGGCCAAAAAGGGCGTATGCGTTTTTTCCTGAATATATTCAGGAAAAAAGGCATACGCCCTTTTTGGCCAAGGGCATCATTGTCAACGCTTTGCCGCTTTTCATGTGCTTTCAAGGCGAGTCGAGTCTGCCTCCTGAAACCTGTTTCCTGCAATTCTGCCTTGCTTTCAAATCCTCTTCGTTGCCTTCCCTCAATATATTTGTGGACGAGAGTTATCATTTATAACTCTGCAGGTTTGTGAGTTGCAGTGCCCCTGAGCTCCATTTGTCAGCTCGCTTTTTTGGGAGCTGGCCGCCAAAGCGCAGGATTTCTTCAGGCTGTATTTTGGTTCCCGGGTGCAGGCTGAGCCTGTGACTCATTCTTCTTCCTGATGGGAAAATAGAGTGACCTGTGCCTGTCCCAACACCTAGAGCTAGTCTCTCATTGGTTCCCCCTCTTCCCGTTCATCCTCAGGCCAAATTGCGACCTGTCCGAAACAGGAGGTTAAAGGTGCTGATTCTCCAAGTAGGGAGATTGTTAGTAGAGCGGCTGGAATGGCGAACCCGAGCACAAGGAGAGGAGAAATGAGGTGCGTTTGAGAAACCTTTCCCGATCACACGGTGTACCATCTTCTGGGTTTCCCACGCATGTTTTCGATGTAGGAAGATGCCCTTGAACCTGGAGATTTGGGACCCACGGCATGGGTACCACGCAGTAGGACTTTAAAGGGTCTGCGTTTGCTCACCCAAGCTCACCAATCCTCTCAGCCCCAAGAGTGTCCAGCCTCATGTCTCATCCAGCTGTGGGTCTAGATATGGT